>NW_024608044.1:5000-22500 GCF_018296145.1 Oncorhynchus tshawytscha
GGCTACCTACCTCCCCTCCACTCTAACCACTAGGCTTCCCTGCCGCCACAGTATAGCTTACATTTAGTAATTTTTGTGAAAAATATAAACCTGAAACAAAAAACAAAGTCCTGAAATTCCAGGATTGCAATAATAATTAATAATAATAATTAATATTAATAATTAATAATAATTATTACTAAAAATAATTACAACAAAAACCATCATCCACATGTATAATCACTCATACTGTACAGTACTGTGAGGGTTCTGGTTCTCATCAACATGTCTAGTATAATCACTCATACTGTGCAGTACTGTGAGGGTTCTAGTTCTCATCCACATGTATAATCACTCCTACTGTACAGTACTGTGAGGGTTCTAGTTACCCCTGTGATGGTTCTAGTTCTTCCTGTGATGGTTCTAGTTATCCCTGTGAGGGTTCTATTATCCCTGTGAGGGTTCTAGTTATCCCTGTGATGGTTCTTCCTGTGATGGTTCTAGTTATCCCTGTGAGGGTTCTTGTTACCCCTGTGAGGTTTCTGGTTACCCCTGTGAGGTTTCTGGTTACCCCTGTGAGGTTTCTGGTTACCCCTGTGAGGTTTCTGGTTACCCCTGTGAGGTTTCTGGTTACCCCTGTGAGGGTTCTGGTTACCCTGTGAGGGTTCTGGTTACCCCTGTGAGGTTTCTGGTTACCCCTGTGAGGTTTCTGGTTACCCCTGTGAGGTTTCTGGTTACCCCTGTGAGGTTTCTGGTTACCCCTGTGAGAGTTCTATTATCCCTGTGATGGTTCTTCCTGTGATGGTTCTATTTATCCCTGTGAGGGTTCTTGTTACCCCTGTGAGGGTTCTGGTTACCCCTGTGAGGTTTCTGGTTACCCCTGTGAGGTTTCTGGTTACCCCTGTGAGGTTTCTGGTTACCCCTGTGAGGTTTCTGGTTACCCCTGTGAGGCGGTAATTATGACATAACATTGAAGGTTGTACAATGTAACAGGCATATTTAGACTGATGGATGCCACCCGTCAGATAAAATACGGAACGGTTCCGTATTTCACTGAAAGAATAAACGTCTTGTTTTCCAGATGATAGTTTCTGGATTCGACCATATTAATGACTTATTAGGTTAAGGTTAGGGTTAGGGTTAGGGATTCGACCATATTAATGACTTATTAGGTTAAGGTTAGGGTTAGGGATTCGACCATATTAATGACTTATTAGGTTAAGGTTAGGGTTAGGGTTAGGGATTCGACCATATTAATGACTTATTAGGTTAAGGTTAGGGTTAGGGTTAGGGATTCGACCATATTAATGACTTATTAGTTTAGGTTAGGTTAGGGATTCGACCATATTAATGACTTATTAGGTTAAGGTTAGGGTTAGGGTTAGGGATTCGACCATATTAATGACTTATTAGGTTAAGGTTAGGGTTAGGGATTCGACCATATTAATGACTTATTAGGTTAAGGTTAGGGTTAGGGTTAGGATTCGACCATATTAATGACTTATTAGGTTAAGGTTAAGGTTAGGTTAGGGTTAGGATTCGACCATATGAATGACTTATTAGGTTAGGGTTAGGGTTAAGGTTAGGGTTAGGGATTCAACCATATTAATGACTTATTAGGTTAGGTTAGGGTTAGGGATTCGACCATATTAATGACTTATTAGGTTAAGGTTAGGGTTAGGATTCGACCATATTAATGACTTATTAGGTTAGGGTTAGGGTTAGGGTTAAGGTTAGGGTTAGGGTTAGGGATTCGACCATATTAATGACTTATTAGGTTAGGGTTAGGGTTAGGGTTAAGGTTAGGGTTAGGGTTAGGGATTCGACCATATTAATGACTTAAGACTCGTATTTCTGTGTGTTATTATGTTACATTTATTTAAATATAATATACTGTATATTATATTAAAATAAATGTTAATTCAGTATTGTTGTAATTAACATTATTACAAATAAATACAAAATATTGGCTGATTAATCGGTGGCACAGAGAGACAGGAAACACAGGGATAAATACACTGGTACAGAGACACAGGAAACACAGGGATAAATACACTGGTACAGAGAGACAGGAAACACAGGGATAAATACACTGGTACAGAGAGACAGGAAACACAGGGATAAATACACTGGTACAGAGAGACAGGAAACACAGGGATAAATACACTGGTACAGAGACACAGGAAACACAGGGATAAATACACTGGTACAGAGAGACAGGAAACACAGGGATAAATACACTGGTACAGAGAGACAGGAAACACAGGGATAAATACACTGGTACAGAGACACAGGAAACACAGGGATAAATACACTGGTACAGAGAGACAGGAAACACAGGGATAAATACACTGGTACAGAGAGACAGGAAACACAGGGATAATTACACTGGTACAGAGAGACAGGAAACACAGGGATAAATACACTGGTACAGAGAGACAGGAACCACAGGGATAAATACACTGGTACAGAGACACAGGAAACACAGGGATAAATACACTGGTACAGAGAGACAGGAAACACAGGGATAAATACACTGGTACAGAGAGACAGGAAACACAGGGATAAATACACTGGTACAGAGAGACAGGAAACACAGGGATAAATACACTGGCACAGAGAGACAGGAAACACAGGGATAAATACACTGGGACAGAGAGACAGGAAACACAGGGATAAATACACTGGTACAGAGAGACAGGAAACACAGGGATAAATACACTGGTACAGAGAGACAGGAAACACAGGGATAAATACACTGGCACAGAGAGACAGGAAACACAGGGATAAATACACTGGCACAGAGAGACAGGAAACACAGGGATAAATACACTGGGGATAATAAGCGACACCTTGAGGGGGTGGAGACAATCACAGGGACAGGTGAAACAGATCAGGGTGTGACATATGTACCCTGTTTGGTTATTGAACAGACATCTTACCTGGACAGACATCTTACCTGGACAGACATCTTACCTGAACAGACATCTTACCTGAACAGACATCTTACCTGAACAGACATCTTACCTGAACAGACATCTTACCTGAACAGACATCTTACCTGAACAGACATCTTACCTGAACAGACATCTTACCTGAACAGACATCTTACCTGAACAGACATCTTACCTGAACATATTGATACCAGAGTTCTTTCACACATTCTCAAAAGGTACAGTGTATAACGGGTTCATGCTTGTTTCTCTAGGCCTCTGGCAATTGTTGTTTTTCTCTGCCATCACTCTGTCCCCAATTTCCTGCAGTTGTATTGCATTGTTGCCAATTACCATGTCAATTTCCTACCTTCTGATAATATTCTGCCTCTCCCTCCTGTGGGAGGCAACCTTTTGGATCCTACTGAAAAACACAAAACCAATCAATATATTTCAAAATGTCAGAACATGTCAACATGTGAACACACTGTTATTGTACTGTAATATGCAGTTCAATTCTCATAGGAAGGAAGCACATCTCAACATGTAGTTCAATTCTCATTGAAGGAAGCACATCTCAACATGTAGTTCAATTATCATTGAAGGAAGCACATTTCAACATGCAGTTCAATTATCTTTGAAGGAAGCACATCTCAACATGCAGTTCAATTATCATTGAAGGAAGCACATCTCAACATGCAGTTCAATTCTCATTGGAAGGAAGCACATCTCAACATGTAGTTCAATTCTCATTGAAGGAAGCACATCTCAACATGTAGTTCAATTCTCATAGGAAGGAAGTACATCTCAACATGCAGTTCAATTCTCATTGGAAGGAAGCACATCTCAACATGCAGTTCAATTATCATTGAAGGAAGCACATCTCAACATGCAGTTCAATTATCATTGAAGGAAGCACATCTCAACATGCAGGTCAATTATCATTGGAAGGAAGCACATCTCAACATGTAGTCCAATTCTCATTGGAAGGAAGCACATCTCAACATGCAGTTCAATTCTCATTGGAAGGAAGCACATCTCAACATGTAGTCCAATTCTCATTGGAAGGAAGCACATCTCAACATGTAGTCCAATTCTCATTGGAAGGAAGCACATCTCAACATGCAGTTCAATTCTCACTGGAGGAAGCACATCTCAACATGCAGTTCAATTCTCATTGGAGGAAGCACATCTCAACATGCAGTTCAATTCTCATTGAAGGAAGCACACCTCAACATGTAGTTCAATTCTCATAGGAAGGAAGCACATCTCAACATGCAGTTCAATTCTCATTGGAGGAAGCACATCTCAACATGCAGTTCAATTCTCATTGAAGGAAGCACATCTCAACATGTAGTTCAATTCTCATAGGAAGGAAGCACATCTCAACATGCAGTTCAATTCTCATTGAAGGAAGCACATCTCAACATGTAGTTCAATTCTCATAGGAAGGAAGTACATCTCAACATGCAGTTCAATTCTCATAGGAAGGAAGCACATCTCAACATGCAGTTCAATTCTCATTGAAGGAAGCACATCTCAACATGTAGTTCAATTCTCATAGGAAGGAAGTACATCTCAACATGCAGTTCAATTCTCATAGGAAGGAAGCACATCTCAACATGCAGTTCAATTCTCATTGAAGGAAGCACATCTCAACATGTAGTTCAATTCTCATTGAAGGAAGCACATCTCAACATGTAGTTCAATTCTCATTGAAGGAAGCACATCTCAACATGTAGTTCAATTCTCATTGGAAGGAAGCACATCTCAACATGTAGTTCAATTCTCATTGGAAGGAAGCACATCTCAACATGCAGGTCAATTCTCATTGGAAGGAAGTACATCTCACCTGTTGTTTTATCGGAAAATTCGTATTATTGATGCAACTGTTGAACGCTGGTTGATTGCAGCCTTAAACCGGCCTCTCTGAGACACCATGGTTTACAATGGTCAGTAATTATGTCCCTCATCTCATCTGAGACACCATGGTTTACAATGGTCAGTAATTATGTCCCTCATCTCATCTGAGACACCATGGTTTACAATGGTCAGTAATTATGTCCCTCATCTCATCTGAGACACCATGGTTTACAATGGTCAGTAATTATGTCCCTCATCTCATCTGAGACACCATGGTTTACAATGGTCAGTAATTATGTCCTCGTCTCAGAGACACCATGGTTTACAACGGTCAGTAATTATGTCCCTCGTCTCAAAGAGAGACCATGGTTTACAATGGTCAGTAATTATGTCCCTCGTCTCAGAGACACCATGGTTTACAATGGTCAGTAATTATGTCCTCATCTCATCTGAGACACCATGGTTTACAATGGTCAGTAATTATGTCCTCATCTCATCTGAGACACCATGGTTTACAATGGTCAGTAATTATGTCCCTCGTCTCAAAGAGAGACCATGGTTTACAATGGTCCCTCATCTCATCTGAGACACCATGGTGTTACAATGGTCAGTAATTATTCCCTCATCTCATCTGAGACACCATGGTTTACAATGGTCAGTAATTATGTCCCGTCTCAGAGACACCATGGTTTACAATGGTCAGTAATTATGTCCCTCATCTCATCTGAGACACCATGGTTTACAATGGTCAGTAATTATGTCCCTCGTCTCAAGAGAGACCATGGTTTACAATGGTCAGTAATTATGTCCCTCGTCTCAGAGACACCATGGTTTACAACGGTCAGTAATTATGTCCCTCGTCTCAAAGAGAGACCATGGTTTACAATGGTCAGTAATTATGTCCCTCGTCTCAGAGACACCATGGTTTACAATGGTCAGTAATTATGTCCCTCATCTCATCTGAGACACCATGGTTTACAATGGTCAGTAATTATGTCCCTCGTCTCAGAGACACCATGGTTTACAATGGTCAGTAATTATGTCCCTCGTCTCAAAGAGAGACCATGGTTTACAATGGTCAGTAATTATGTCCCTCATCTCAAAGAGAGACCATGTTTACAATGGTCAGTAATTACAATTTCACAATGGTCAGTAATTATGTCCCTCATCTCATCAGAGACACCATGGTTTACAATGGTCAGTAATTATGACCCTCATCTCATCTGAGACACCATGGTTTACAATGGTCAGTAATTATGTCCCTCTCTCTCAAAGAGAGACCATGGTTGACAATGGTCAGTAATTATGTCCCTCATCTCAAAGAGAGACCATGGTTTACAATGGTCAGTAATTATGTCCCTCGTCTCAAAGAGAGACCATGGTTTACAATGGTCAGTAATTATCTCCCTCTTCTCAAAGAGACCATGGTTTACAATGGTCAGTAATTGTGGCCCTCATCTCATCAGAGACCACTTCTCTTGGTCTTCCTCTCCTTTGTCCTCCACATATTCTCCCTCTCCCTGCCACTTCTTTCCCCCACCAACCTGTCTCCCTCTCCCTGCCACTTCTTTCCCCCACCAACCTGTCTCCCTCTCCCTGCCACTCATCTATCCCCACCAACCTGTCTCCTCTCCCTGCCACTTCTTTCCCCACCAACCTGTCTCCCTCTCCCTGCCACTCATCTATCCCCACCAACCTGTCTCGCTCTCCCTGCCACTCATCTATCCCCACCAACCTGTCTCCCTCTCCCTGCCACTCTTCTATCCCCACCAACCTGTCTCGCTCCCTGCTACTCTTCTCTCCCCACCAACCTGTCTCCCTCTCCCTGCCACTCTTCTTCCACCACCAACCTGTCTCCCTCCCTGCCACTATTCTCTCCCCACCAACCTGTCTCCCTCTCCCTGCCACTTCTTTCCCCACCAACCTGTCTCCCTCTCCCTGCCACTCTTCTTTCCCCCACCAAGCTGTCTCCCCTCTCCCTGCCACTTCTTTCCCCCACCAACCTGTCTCCCTCTCCCTGCCTCTCTTCTTCCCACACCAACCTGTCTCCCTCTCCCTATTAACCTGTCTCCTCTCCCTGCCACTTCTTTCACCACCAACCTGTCTCCCTCCCTGCCACTCTTCTCTCCCCACCAACCTGTCTCCCTCTCCCTATCAACCTGTCTCCCTCTCCCTGCCACTTCTTTCCCCACCAACCTGTCTCCCTCTCCCTGCCACTCTTCTTTCACCACCAACCTGTCTCCGTCTCCCTGCCACTCTTCTCTCCCCACCAACCTGTCTCCCTCTCCCTGCCACTCTTCTTTCCCCACCAACCTGTCTCCCTCTCCCTGCCACTTCTCTCTCCACCAACCTGTCTCCCTCTCCCTGCCACTCTTCTCTCTCCACCAACCTGTCTCCCTCTCCCTGCCACTCTTCTTTCCCCACCAACCTGTCTCCCTCTCCCTGCCACTCTTCTTTCACCACCAACCTGTCTCCGTCTCCCTGCCACTCTTCTCTCCCCACCAACCTGTCTCCCTCTCCCTGCCACTCTTCTTTCCCCACCAACCTGTCTCCCTCTCCCTGCCACTTCTCTCTCCACCAACCTGTCTCCCTCTCCCTGCCACTCTTCTCTCTCCACCAACCTGTCTCCCTCTCCTGCCACTCTTCTTTCCCCACCAACCTGTCTCCCTCTCCCTGCCACTTCTCTCTCCACCAACCTGTCTCCCTCTCCCTGCCACTCTTTCTCTCCACCAACCTGTCTCCCTCTCCCTGCCACTCTTCTTTCCCCACCAACCTGTCTCCCGCTCCTTGCCGCTCTTCTTCCCCAACCAACCTGTCTCCTCTCCCTGCCACTTCTTTCCCCACCAGCCTGTCTCCCTCTCCCTGCCTCTCTTCTTCCCACACCAACCTGTCTCCCTCTCCCTGCCTCTCTTCTTGTCACACCAACCTGTCTCCCTCTCCCTATCAACCTGTCTCCCTCTCCCTGCCTCTCTTCTTTCCCCCACCAACCTGTCTCCCGCTCCTTGCCGCTCTTCTTCCCCCACCAACCTGTCTCCCTCTCCCTGCCACTTCTTTCCCCACCAGCCTGTCTCCCTCTCCCTGCCTCTCTTCTTCCCACACCAACCTGTCTCCCTCTCCTATCAACCTGTCTCCCTCTCCCTGCCACTCTTCTTCCCCACCAACCTGTCTCCCTCTCCCTGCCACTTCTTTCCCCACCAGCCTGTCTCCTTCTCCCTGCCTCTCTTCTTCCCACACCAACCTGTCTCCATCTCCTGCCTCTCTTCTTCCCACACCAACCTGTCTCCCTCTCCCCACCAACCTGTCTCCCTCTCCCTGCCTCTCTTCTTCCCCCACCAACCTGTCTCCTCTCCCTGCCACTTCTTTCCCCACCAGCCTGTCTCCCTCTCCTGCCACTTCTTTCCCCACCAGCCTGTCTCCCTCTCCCTGCCTCTCTTCTTCCCACACCAACCTGTCTCCCTCTCCCTGCCTCTCTTCTTCCCACCAACCTGTCTCCCTCTCCCTATCAACCTGTCTCCCTCTCCC
The DNA here is from genome assembly GCF_018296145.1 of Oncorhynchus tshawytscha. Classification (NCBI taxonomy): domain Eukaryota; kingdom Metazoa; phylum Chordata; class Actinopteri; order Salmoniformes; family Salmonidae; genus Oncorhynchus; species Oncorhynchus tshawytscha. Next base: position 13,298 of record NW_024608044.1, read on the forward strand.
TGCCACTCTTCTTCCCCACCAACCTGTCTCCCTCTCCCTGCCACTTCTTTCCCCACCAGCCTGTCTCCTTCTCCCTGCCTCTCTTCTTCCCACACCAACCTGTCTCCCTCTCCCTGCCTCTCTTCTTGTCACACCAACCTGTCTCCCTCTCCCTATCAACCTGTCTCCCTCTCCCTGCCTCTCTTCTTCCCACACCAACCTGTCTCCCTCTCCCTGCCACTTCTTTCCCCACCAGCCTGTCTCCTCTCCCTATCAACCTGTCTCCCTCTCCCTGCCTCTCTTCTTCCCACACCAACCTGTCTCCCTCTCCCTGCCACTTCTTTCCCCACCAACCTGTCTCCCTCTCCCTGCCTCTCTTCTTCCCACACCAACCTGTCTCCCTCCCTGCCACTTCTTTCCCCACCAACCTGTCTCCCTCTCCTTGCCGCTCTTCTTCCCCCACCAACCTGTCTCCCCCTCCCTGCCACTCTTCTCTCCCCACCAACCTGTCTCCCTCTCCTGCCACTTCTTTCCCCACCAGCCTGTCTCCCTCTCCCTGCCTCTCTTCTTCCCACACCAACCTGTCTCCCTCTCCCTGCCCTCTCTTCTTCCCCCACCAACCTGTCTCCCTCTCCCTGCCACTTCCTCCCCACAAACCTGTCTCCCTCTCCCTGCCACTTCCTCCCCACCAACTTGTCTCCTCTCCCTGACACTCTTCTTCCCCACCAACCTGTCTCCCTCTCCCTGCCACTTCCTCCCCACCAACCTGTCTCCCTCTCCCTGCCACTTCTTTCCCCACCAGCCTGTCTCCCTCTCCCTGCCTCTCTTCTTCCCACACCAACCTGTCTCCCTCTCCCTGCCTCTCTTCCTCCCCACCAACCTGTCTCCCTCTACCTGCCACTGCTTTCCCCACCAATCTGTCTCCCTCTCGCTTCCACTTCTTTCCCCACCAACCTGTCTCCCTCTCCCTGCCACTCTTCCTTCCACACCAACCTGTCTCCCTGCCACTCTTCTTCCCCACCAACCTGTCTCCCTCTCCCTGCCACTTCTTTCCCCACCAACCTGTCTCCCTCTCCCTGCCACTCTTCTTCCCCACCAACCTGTCTCCCTCTCCCTGCCACTTCTTTTCCCCCACCAATCTGTCTCCCTCGCTGCCACTCTTTCCCCACCAACCTGTCTCCCTCTCCCTGCCACTCTTCTTCCCCCACCAACCTGTCTCCCTCTCGCTGCCACTTCTTTCCCCACCAATCTGTCTCCCTCTCGCTGCCACTTCTTTCCCCACCAACCTGTCTCCCTCTCCTGCCACTCTTCCTTCCACACCAACCTGTCTCCTGCCACTCTTCTTCCCCACCAACCTGTCTCCCTCTCGCTGCCACTTCTTTCCCCCACCAATCTGTCTCCCTCTCGCTGCCACTTCTTTCCCCCACCAACCTGTCTCCCTCTCCCTGCCACTCTTCTTCCCCCACCAACCTGTCTCCCTCTCGCTGCCACTTCTTTCCCCACCAATCTGTCTCCCTCTCGCTGCCACTTCTTTCCCCATCAACCTGTCTCCCTCTCCCTGCCACTCTTCCTTCCACACCAACCTGTCTCCCTGCCACTCTTCTTCCCCCACCAACCTGTCTCCCTCTCCCTGCCACTTCTTTCCCCACCAACCTGTCTCCCTCTCCCTGCCACTTCTTTCCCCCACCAACCTGTCTCCCTCTCCCTGCCACTTCTTTCCCCCACCAACCTGTCTCCCCTCTCGCTGCCACTTCTTTCCCCCACCAATCTGTCTCCCTCTCGCTGCCACTTCTTTCCCCACCAACCTGTCTCCCTCACCCTGCCACTCTTCCTTCCACACCAACCTGTCTCCCTGCCACTCTTCTTCCCCCACCAACCTGTCTCCCTCTCCCTGCCACTTCTTTCCCCCACCAACCTGTCTCCCTCTCCCTGCCACTTCTTTCCCCCACCAACCTGTCTCCCTCTCCCTGCCACTTCTTTCCCCCACCAACCTGTCTCCCTCTCCCTGCCACTTCTTTCCCCCACCAACCTGTCTCCCTGCCACTCTTCTTTCCCGACCAACCTGTCTCCCTCTCCCTGCCACTCTTCTTCCCCACCAACCTGTCTCCCTCTCCCTATCAACCTGTCTCCCTCTCCCTGCCACTTCTTTCCCCACCAACCTGTCTCCCTCTCCCTGCCACTCTTCTTTCACCACCAACCTGTCTCCCTCTCCCTGCCACTCTTCTCTCCCCACCAACCTGTCTCCCTCTCCCTATCAAACTGTCTCCCTCTCCCTGCCACTTCTTTCCCCACCAACCTGTCTCCCTCTCCCTATCAACCTGTCTCCCTCTCCCTGCCACTTCTTTCCCCACCAACCTGTCTCCCTCTCCCTATCAACCTGTCTCCCTCTCCCTGCCACTTCTTTCCCCACCAACCTGTCTCCCTCTCCCTGCCACTTCTCTCTCCACCAACCTGTCTCCCTCTCCCTGCCACTCTTCTCTCTCCACCAACCTGTCTCCCTCTCCCTGCCACTCTTCTTTCCCCACCAACCTGTCTCCCTCTCCCTGACACTCTTCTTTCCCCACCAACCTGTCTCCCTCTCCCTGCCACTCTTCTTACCCCACCAACCTGTCTCCCTCTCCCTGACACTCTTCTTACCCCACCAACCTGTCTCCCTCTCCCTGCCACTCTTCTTACCCCACCAACCTGTCTCCCTCTCCCTGACACTCTTCTTTCCCCACCAACCTGTTTTCCTTGGTCCACGTTTCCAAACTAAATCATTCCGAAGCCGTCGTCTTATATCTGTTCGGTAACGAGACTAAAATCATGAAACTTGTGTCGGCTTTCAGCTGAAATTACATTCAGTTGTGTTTGGAATGATGAAATATTCTGCTGAGATGTTCTATTTGTTTCAATCTGGTTACTGCAGAAATGCACGACATTTTGCCATCATTCTGTTTTTAACAGTTTTGGAAACAGTGCTTTAGCATTTGAAAACACATGTTGCAGAAATATAGTTTTGCAAGTGGTGGAATATGAATGAGAAAAGAGTTGATGGCTTTCAGAGAATGTGGTCATTGAATGCATTTTGTGTGAAAAACAATGAAAAAATGATTCCCAGTTTGGTCCACATACGCTTTTGTTTTGCTGACTGTGTGAAGAGTTTTGACCAATGTCACTTCAGTTTTGACCATGTTAGCAAATGCAAAAAAACTATAATCTTCTGAGACAGTTTGAGAGTTTACAATGTTGATATCTATTGTTCTTAGTTTGCACACAAACGACTCTTCTCTCCCAAACGTTTGTTCCTCAGACGACGTATTCATTCACCTTGACCTTTTGTTTTACCAAGACAGTCGTCACATTTACAGGACAATGTCTAATGTCACAAGTTTTCAGCGATCGTCGCTGATCAGCTGAACATTAAGGGAAGGTGCAGATATGCCACATCCAACACAGTAACTTGCCCAACTTTCCCCTGTTCTTGCTAGTTCTCCCATATCTCTAATAATTCTCTTCTGCCCTGGGCATTGAAATTTAATGAGTGAATATTGAACAACAATGGCCACATGAGGCTGTCCCAGTTAACTGATTACGCAGCCGTTTTCATCATGCTGCCTCACCGTAGCTGGATTAGGATGGATTTGACTCATAATTGACGAGGTTCGTTGTAATGCTTTTTCCTGCCTACCATTTTGTGTTCCAAATGACTCATTAGTATCACCCTTTTTCAACTAAGTAGATCACTTTTAACGACGAAGCTTCAATTACTGGTGGTTGAGTGAAACCAAAAGAGAGTGAGGGAAATAGGCTTAGGGGTATCCAGATTTACATGCCACGATCCAGGGATTTATGGTATTACCGGCATTGCACACTTGGGGGAGCTAAAACGTACACAAAAAAAGCAGATTGGGTGTCTATTAGTAGAATGCTAACAAAATTAGCACAAGTAACAGAGAAATCACAGAGACGATGTTAGCTAAAAACAAACACAAACAAATTGCAAAGACAGGCAAATCCAGCTCATAAAAATATACAATAATAATGTCATGTTTGGTGATTTTGGACATGTGAAAGTGAAAGAGAGAAATTGTGCAAATGAACAAAGTTGTGATGGGGGAGAACTGGGAAGGAAGAGCAGAGGGGGAGAACTGGGAAGGAAGAGCAGAGGGGGAGAACTGGGGAGGAAGAGCAGAGGGGGAGAAGTGGGGAGGAAGAGGCAGAGGGGGAGAGCTGGGGAGGAAGAGCAGAGGGGGAGAACTGGGGAGGAAGAGCAGAGGGGGAGAAGTGGGGAGGAAGAGGCAGAGGGGGAGAGCAGAGGGGAGGAAGAGCAGAGGGGGAGAACTGGGGAGGAAGAGCAGAGGGGGGAGAACTGGGGAGGAAGAGCAGCATGTGTACTCAGAGCAGAGGGGGGGGGGGAGAACAGAGGAGGAAGAGCAGCATGTGTACTCAGAGCAGAGGGGGGAACGGAGGAGGAAGGGCAGCATGTATAAATAGGATGGCAGAAAGACATAATAACATAGCTGATGTCAGACATTTAGTAGTGAATTACATTTAGTAGTGAATTACATTTAGTAGTGAAATACATTTAGTAGTGAATTACATTTAGTAGTGAATTACATTTAGTAGTGAATTACATTTAGTAGTGAATTACATTTAGTAGTGAAATACATTTAGTAGTGAATTACATTTAGTAGTGAATTACATTTAGTAGTGAATTACATTTAGTAGTGAATTCCATTTAGTAGTGAATTACATTTAGTAGTGAATTACATTTAGTAGTGACTCACCAAATACATTTAGTAGTGAATTACATTTACGTACAAGTGTAACTACGACTCACCACCATCTACCTCACATCTCCCTGTGGACTCACCATCTCATGGGCTGTGGACTCACACTATGAACTCACCATCTCCCTGTGGAACCATCTCCCTGTGGACTCACCATCTCCTGTGAACTCACCATCTCCCTATGGATGATCACCGTCTCCCTGTGGACTCACCATCTCCCTGTGGACTCACCACCCTGTGGACTCACCATCTCCCTGTGGACTCACCACTCACCATCTCCTGTGGACTCACCATCTCCTGTGGACTCACCATCTCCCTGTGGTCTCACCATCTCCCTATGGACTCACCATCTCCCTATGGACTCACCATCTCCCTGTGGACTCACCACCTGTGGACTCACCATCTCCTGTGGACTCATGGACTCACCCACTCACCATCTCCTGTGGATCTCCCTCCTCCCTATGGACTCACCATCTCCTGTGGACTCAATGGACTCACCATCTCCTATGGACTCACCATCTCCTATGGACTCACCATCTCCCTGTGGACTCACCATCTCCCTTTGGACTCACCATCTCCTGTGGACTCACCCATCTCCTGTGGACTCACCATCTCCCTATGGACTCACCATCTCCCTATGGACTCACCATCTCCCTGTGGACTCACCATCTCCCTGTGGACTCACCATCTCCTGTGGACTCACCATCTCCCTGTGGACTCACCATCTCCCTGTGGACTCATCACTCACCTATGGACTCACCATCCCTATGGACTCATCTCCCTGTGGATCTCCCTGTGGACTCACCATCTCCCTGTGGACTCACCATCTCCCTGTGGACTCACCATCTCCCTGTGGACTCACAATCTCCCTGTGGACTCACCATCTCCTATGAACTCACCATCTCCCTGTGGACTCACCATCTCCCTGTGGACTCACCATCTCTCCTGTGAACTCACCATCTCCCTATGGACTCACCATCTCCCTATGGACTCACCATCTCCCTGTGGACTCACCATCTCCCTGTGGACTCACCATCTCCTGTGGGACTCACCATCTCCCTGTGGACTCACCATCTCCCTGTGGACTCATCATCTCCCTGTGTTCTCACCCTATGGACTCACCATCTCCCTATGAACCACCATCTCCCTGTGGAATCTCCCTGTGGACTCACCATCTCCCTGTGGACTCACCATCTCCCTGTGGACTCACCATCTCCCTGTGGACTCACCATCTCCCTGTGGACTCACCATCTCCTGTGGACTCACCATCTCCCACTTTCTCCCTGAACTCACCTTCTCCTGTTGTGCTCACCATTTAGAAACAAACACTGTGGTGACTGGCTCAACTGTTCTTGGAACTACCTTGCATATCATAATGTAAAATAATGTGACCTAGTGAATTGAAGAACGCATAATCTGCGTTAGATGGTATTGAAAAACCATCCTCTGGCTTTTTCCAAATACTCAGAGATATGGAATATGGCCCAAGCCTAGAGGGCAGGAAGGAGAGAGACCGAGACATGCAGTTCAGGTATGACTGAGTGCAAACAGGACAGGTTGCAATGGGTAACGTGTGTGTGCGTTTGTGTGTGTGTGTGTATCTTGAGAGCGACAAGTAGGACAGGATATCAGAGCCTTAGTAGTGTAAACGGAACCAACTTGGCAATAGACTGCCTCAGCTTGGCTAGCAAATACTGCTCCATAGCTATGAGGGGGAGGAGGGTGTGGAGAGGAGGAACAGGGGGAGGAGGAGAGGAGGAGAAGAGGAACAGGGGGAGGAGGAGAGGAGGAAAAGAGGAACAGGGGAGGAGGAGAAGAGGAGAGGAGGAACAGGGGGAGGAGGAGAGGAGGAGAAGAGGAACAGGGGAGGAGGAGAAGAGGAGAGGAGGAACAGGGGGAGGAGGGAGAGGAGGAGAAGAGGAACAGGGGAGGAGGAGAAGAGGAGAGGAGGAACAGGGGGGAGGAGGAGAGGAGGAGAAGAGGAACAGGGGGGAGGAGGAGAAGAGGAGAGGAGGAACAGGGGGGGAGGAGGAGAGGAGGAGAAGAGGAACAGGGGAGGAGGAGAAGAGGAGAGGAGGAACAGGGGGGAGGAGGAGAGGAGGAGAAGAGGAACAGGGGGAGGAGGAGAAGAGGAGAGGGAGGAACAGGGGAGGAGGGAGAGGAGGAGAGGAACGGGGGGAACAGGGGGGGGGAACGGGAGAGGAGACGAGGAACGGGAGAGGAGGAGATGAACGGAGGTGCTTAGTGGATGACAAAGCCGTCAGCAAGTTTTAATGGAGGAAAAAGCCTCTGGGGAAATCTCTTGTGTTTTTCTAACAGTACCAGCACTTTACTCTCAGCAAGCTCATCACACACACACACACACACACACACGCACACGCACACGCGCGTGCGCACACACGCACGCACGCACGCACACACACACACACACACACACACACACATACACACACACATACACGCACACACACACGCACGCACACACGCACACACACACGCACACACATACACATACACACACACACACACGCACGCACGCACGCACACACACACACACACACACACACATATACACACACACACACATGCACGCACACACGCGCACACACACACGCACACACATACACACACACACACGCACACACATGCGCGAGAATACACACATTCCTCTTTGCCATGAAGATGGCTGACAGGGTAGAAGTTTTAACACAGAGAGATGGAGGAGGAAGCTACACAGTGAACTAATGTTGACCAGAGGCCTATAGGGAATAGGGTGCACTACTGTAGACCAGAGACCTATAGGGAATAGGGTGCACTACTGTTGACCAGAGACCTATAGGGAATAGGGTGCACTACTGTTGACCAGGGCCTATAGGGAATAGGGTGCACTACTGTAGACCAGAGACCTGTAGGGAATAGGGTGCACTACTGTTGACCAGAGACCTGTAGGGAATAGGGTGCACTACTGTAGACCAGAGACCTGTAGGGAATAGGGTGCACCACTGTAGACCAGAGACCTGTAGGGAATAGGGTGCACTACTGTAGACCAGAGACCTGTAGGGAATAGGGTGCACTAATGTTGACCAGAGGCCTATAGGGAATAGGGTGCACTACTGTAGACCAGAGACCTGTAGGGAATAGGGTGCACTACTGTTGACCAGAGACCTGTAGGGAATAGGGTGCACTACTGTTGACCAGAGACCTATAGGGAATAGGGTGCACTACTGTTGACCAGAGACCTATAGGGAATAGGGTGCACTACTGTTGACCAGAGACCTATAGGGAATAGGGTGCACTACTGTTGACCAGGGCCTATAGGGAATAGGGTGCACTACTGTTGACCAGAGACCTATAGGAATAGGGTGCACTACTGTTGACCAGAGACCTATAGGGAATAGGGTGCACTACTGTTGACCAGAGACCTATAGGGAATAGGGTGCACTACTGTTGACCAGAGACCTGTAGGGAATAGGGTGCACTACTGTTGACCAGAGACCTATAGGGAATAGGGTGCACTACTGTTGACCAGAGACCTATAGGGAATAGGGTGCACTACTGTTGACCAGAGACCTATAGGGAATAGGGTGCACTACTGTTGACCAGAGACCTATAGGGAATAGGGTGCACTACTGTTGACCAGGGCCTATAGGGAATAGGGTGCACTACTGTTGACCAGAGACCTATAGGGAATAGGGTGCACTACTGTTGACCAGAGTCCTGTAGGGAATAGGGTGCACTACTGTTGACCAGGGCCTATAGGGAATAGGGTGCACTACTGTTGACCAGAGACCTGTAGGGAATAGGGTGCACTACTGTTGACATTATACCTCTACATTATACCTTGATATAAAGGTACAGGGGAACATTATACCTCTACATTATACCCTGATATAAAGGTGCAGGGGAACATTAGACCTCTACATTAGATTGTGATCTAAAAGTACAGGGATCACACTAGGGTAGGGCAATATCCAGATTTTCAGACCTTCATACTGTGCCTGTCCCATCCCGGGATTAGCGGTATTACCGGCAGTGTACACAATGGGCATTATTTATTTTCATCAAACATAATGTTTTTTAAAGACTGTTATCAGGCTGGTAACAACAGGATAGCAAGTACTAAGGTGTTCCGATAGCGGATGTACTAAGGTGTTCCGATAGCGGATGTACTAAGGTGTTCCGATAGCGGATGTACTAAGGTGTTCCGATAGCGGATGTACTAAGGTGTTCGATAGCGGTTGAACTAAGGTGTTCCGATAGCGGATGTACTAAGGTGTTCCGATAGCGGATGTACTAAGGTGTTCCGATAGCGGATGTACTAAGGTGTTCGATAGCGGATGTACTAAGGTGTTCCGATAGCGGATGTACTAAGGTGTTCCGATAGCGGATGTACTAAGGTGTTCCGATAGCGGATGTACTAAGGTGTTCCGATAGCGGATGTACTAAGGTGTT
>NW_024608044.1:27500-46358 GCF_018296145.1 Oncorhynchus tshawytscha
AGCCACCTACTGTAGCATAGCCACCTACTGTAACATAGCCACCTACTGCAGCATAGCCACCTACTGTAACATAGCCACCTACTGTAACATAGCCACCTACTGCAGCATAGCCACCTACTGTAACATAGATACCTACTGTAGCATAGCTACCTACTGTAACATAGCCACCTACTGTAGCATAGCCACCTACTGTAACATAGCCACTACTGTAACATAGCCACCTACTGCAGCATAGCCACCTACTGTAACATATTGACCAACTGTAGCATAGCGACCTACTGTAACATAGTGACCAACTGTGGCAGAGCCACCTACTGCAGCATAGCAAAACCTAGCACTGTTGTTTGGTTAGCGGTGTTGCTGTAGCACAGCCTCTTAGCACTGTTGTTTGGTTAGCAGTGTTTCTATAGTACTCTACATGAGATGGAGTTTGCAAAATGAATCTCCACTGGACGAATGGCCACTGACTGATGTAAATAATCATGATTTCATTCTGCCAGGTCGCTACTTTGTAGTTAAAGATTTAATTGAAAAGGTTTCTGGGAAAAACCATTCCTATCAGAAGACACTTAGGCCTGTCGTTAGCATCGCTATAATTTTTCCTGTTCCTTAATTGTTTGAAACCTGAACATTTTACTTCGTAATATGAGGCATGTCTTACTTTACTTCAAAGTAGCGTTTAGACAAAATCCCACCGTGAAACACGAAGGCAATTATTTCATAAAGACTTCCTGATATGTTCCTGTTACTGCACCGCCCTCGGTGTCTCTACAGAGAGTGGTGCGGTATGCCCGGCACATCACTGGGGCCGAGCCACCTGCCATCCATAACCTCTATACCAGGCGGTGTCAGAGGAAGGCCCTAGAAATCATTAAAGACTCCAGCCCCCGAGCCGGTTCTCTCTCAAATCAAATCAAAATCAAATCAAATCAAATGTATTTATATAGCCCTTCGTACATCAGCTGATATCTCAAAGTGCTGTACAGAAACCCAACCTAAAACCCCAAACAGCAAGCAATGCAGGTGTAGAAGCACGGTGGCTAGGAAAAACTCCCTAGAAAGGCCAAAACCTAGGAAGAAACCTGAGAGGAACCAGGCTATGTGGGGTGGCCAGTCCTCTTCTGGCCGTGCCGGGTGGAGATTATAACAGAACATGGCCAAGATGTTCAAATGTTCATAAATGACCAGCATGGTCATATAATAATACGGCAGAACAGTTGAAACTGGAGCAGCAGCACGGTCAGATGGACTGGGGACAGCAAGGAGTCATCATGTCAGGTAGTCCTGGGGCATGGTCCTAGGGCTCAGGTCCTCCGAGAGAGAGAAAGAAAGAGAGAAGGAGAGAATTAGAGAACGCACACTTAGATTCACACAAGACACCGAATAGACAGGAGAAGTACTCCAGATATAACAAACTGACCTCAGCCCCCGACACATAAAACTACTGCAGCATAAATACTGGAGGCTGAGACAGGAGGGTCAGGAGACACTGTGGCCCCATCCGAGGACACCGGACAGGGCCAAACAGGAAGGGATATAACCCCACCCACTTTGCCAAAGCAGAGCCCCCACACCACTCTGCTTCCGCAAGAGTAAACATTTCACTGTACTTGTGCACGTGACATTAAAACTTGGTTTTCTTTCAACTTTCTTTCATTGTCTAGCTACCAAAGGCATTATCCTAGTCATATTAGCAGCCCGTGATAGGTGTTGCATCCTTATATCTCCCCTCTTTCTACATTTCCAATGGATATTTCCATCTCTGTTCATTAAAACCACTGCAAAATAGCATTTTGGATCATCTGCTGGGGCACATTGCTACACCTTGTCAATCTATCTGAACCCTTTTATGACAAGCTGTTAATAATGTCAGCCTCCTCGTCATGTAGCAGACGCTTGAAGCTTTTCCAAGTGTGTCATTTTAACGTAGGCTTCTGTGACGTGAGATTCTGATACAGATTCAGTTGAGCACAGCAGTCTATTACATTGTCCTGTTCTCTCTTCTCACTTACATTTATTTAGTCTGTTTCTCTCTCTCTCTTTCTCTCTGTCTCTCTCTCTCTCTCTGTGCTGTACTCTGTCTCTTCTGAAAGACTTCTGTGTATGTATGTGTGTACACAAGTGGTGCACGGGTCAGATGTTTGTTCACATGCAATTGCTAATAACCCATCCGCAACCGCATGACTACTTGTAAAAAAGTTTAAATCTGTACCCGAAGCTAATCCGCTAATATAAAACATGTGCTTTAGGCTACAGTCAAAGACGGCGTAACCATTTTTTGACAGGATGTGCAGGATTTTTTGGGACTGATTAAGATATGTTTCTGCTTATAATTTCCAACATTTTGGTTAGTCAACTTGTAAACTATAATTAGATACATGCAGCTTCTCTTTTGTCGTTATATGTTGTCCTAGAAAATTAAATAAATAGCTCACCAGAATAATGTAATAAATATATATATTTCACATCAGGACAGTTCTTGTGTTCTCTGTGAGCTTCTTTCGTAAAGAAGAAAAAAGAAGTTAATGTAATAACAATACAAAGAATATCTAAATTTGAAGAAAAAAATAACCCTGGAAAAAAAAAATAACCCAGAAAAAAAATAACCCCGAAAAAAACCCTAAATTACATTAGTTTTACCGGATGTAAAGGAAATAGAAAGCTGTGAAATGTTTCTGATAATATTTCAGTTTGGATTTGAGCCAGGCAGGTAGCCTAGTGGTTAGAGCTTTGGGCTAGTATCTGCAAGGTTGCAAAGATCAAATCCCGAGCTGACAAAGGTAAACATCTGTCGTTCTGCCCCTGAACAAGGCAATTAACCCCTGTTCCTAGGGTAGCGTCATTGAAAATAAGAATTTGATTTTACCTGTAGGGGGACAGGTTTCTAACCTGTTGAACAGTAGGGGACAGTAGGGGACAGTTTTCTAACCAGTTGAACAGTAGGGGACAGTTCTCTAACCTGTTGCAGACAGTAGGGGACAGTAGGGGACGTGAGGACAGTAGGGGACAGTTCTCTAACCTGTTGAACAGTAGGCAATGAGGGGACAGTTCTCTAACCTGTTTGAACAGTAGGGGACAGTAGGGGACAGTTCTCTAACCAGTAAGGGACAGTTTCTAACCTGTTGAACAGTAGGGGACAGTAGGGGACAGTTCTCCAACCTGTTGAACAGTAGGGGACAGTAGGGGATGTAGGGGACAGTAGGGGACAGACCTCTTGGTAGGGGACAGTTCTAGGGGACAGTAGGGGACAGTTCTCTAACCTGTTGGGACTGAACAGTAGTTGGACAGTAGGGGACATTCTACCTGTTGAACAGTAGGGGACAGCCTCCAACCTGTTGTAGCAGGGGACAGTTCTCTAACCTGTTGGACAGTAGTTCTCCAACCTGGGACAGTAGGGACAGTTCTCTAACCTGTTGAACAGTGAGGGACAGTTTCCAACCTGTTGGACAAGTAAGGGGTTCTCTAACCTGTTGGACAGTAGGGGACAGTTCTCAACCTGTTGGACAGTAGGGGACAGTTCTCCAACCTGTTGACAGTAGGGACAGTTCTCCAGCCTGTTGAACAGTAGGGGACAGTTCTCTAACCTGTTGGACAGTAGGGGCAGTTCTCTAACCTGTTGGACAGTAGGGAGAGTTCTCCAACCTGTTGAACATTTGGGGACAGTTCTCAACCTGTTGGACAGTAGGGGACAGTAGAGGACAGTTCTCCAACCTGTTGTAACAGGGGGACAGGCAGGACAGTTCTCAACCTGTTGGACAGTAGGGACAGTAGGGGACAGTAGAGGACAGTTCTCTAACCTGTGGACAGCAGGGGACAGTAACAGTAGAGGACAGTTCTCTAACCTGTTGGACAGTAGGGGACAGTTTCTCCAACCTGTTGAGGGGACAGTAGAGGACACTAACCTGTTGGACAGTAGAGGACAGTTCTCCAACCTGTTGAACAGTAGGGGACAGTAGGGGACAGTAGAGGACAGTTCTCTAACCTGTTGACAGTAGAGGACAGTTCTCTAACCTGTTGGACAGTAGGGGACAGTTCTCCAACCTGTTGAACAGTAGGGGACAGTAGAGGACAGTAGAGGACAGTTCTCCAACCTGTTGAACAGTAGGGGACAGTAGAGGACAGTTCTCTAACCTGTTGAACAGTAGGGACAGTAGAGGACAGTTCTCTAACCTGTTGACAGTAGAGGACAGTTCTCTAACCTGTTGACAGAGGGGACAGTTCTCCAACCTGTTGAACAGTAGGGGACAGTAGAAGTAGAGGACAGTTCTCCAACCTGTTGGACAGTAGGGGACAGTTCTCCAACCTGTTGAACAGTAGGGGACAGTAGGGGACAGTTCTCCAACCTGTTGAACAGTAGAGGACAGTAGGACAGTTCTCCAACCTGTTGAACAGTAGGGGACAGTAGAGAAATCCTCTAACCTGTTGGACAGTAGGTGACAGTTCTAAGCTGAACAGTAGGGGACAGTAGGGACAGTAGGAACAGTAGGGGACATCTCAACCTGTTGGAGTTCTCCAAGTGGACAGGGGACAGGGGACAGTTCTCCAACCTGTTGGACAGTAGGGGACAGTTCTCCAACCTGTTGAACAGTAGGGGACAGTAGGGGACAGTTCTCTAACCTGTTGACAGTAGGGGACAGTAGGGACAGTTCTCCAACCTGTTGACAGTAGGGGACAGTTCTCCAACCTGTTGAACAGTAGGGGACAGTAGGGGACAGTCTCTAACCTGTTGAACAGTAGGGACAGTAGGGGACAGTTCTCCAAACCTGCTGGGGACAGTTCTCCAACCTGTTGAACAGTAGGGGACAGTAGAGGACCGTTCTCTAACCTGTTGACAGTAGGGGACAGTAGGGGACAGTTCTCCAACCTGTTGAACAGTAGGGGACAGTAGAGGACAGTTCTCTCAACCTGTTGAACAGTAGGGACAGTAGGGGACAGTTCTCCAACCTGAACAGTAGGGGACAGTGGGGACAGTTCTCTAAACCTGTTGAACAGTAGGGGACAGTAGGGGACAGTTCTCCAACCTGTTGAACAGTAGGGGACAGTTCTCCAACCTGTTGAACAGTAGGGGACAGTAGAGGAGTTCTAACCTGGACAGTAGGGGACAGTTCTCCAACCTGTTGAACAGTAGGGGACAGTAGGGGACAGGGGACCTGTTCTAACAGTAGGGGACAGTAGGGGACAGTTCTCCAACCTGTTGAACAGCAGGGACAGTAGGGGACAGTTCTCCAACCTGTTGAACAGTAGGGGGACAGTAGGGGGACAGTTCTCCAACCTGTTGAACAGTAGGGGACAGTAGGGGACAGTTCTCTAACCTGTTGGACAGTAGGGGACAGTTCTCCAACCTGCTGAACAGTAGGGGACAGTAGGGGACAGTTCTCCAACCTGTTGAACAGTAGGGGGACAGTAGGGGACAGTTCTCCAACCTGTTGAACAGTAGGGGACAGTAGGGGACAGTTCTCCAACCTGTTGAACAGTAGGGGACAGTAGGGGACAGTTCTCTAACCTGTTGGACAGTAGGGGACAGTTCTCCAACCTGCTGAACAGTAGGGGACAGTAGGGGACAGTTCTCTAACCTGTTGACAGTTCTCTAACCTGTTGGACAGTAGGGGACAGTAGGGGACAGTTCTCTAACCTGTTGGACAGTAGGGGACAGTTCTCTAACCTGTTGGACAGTAAGGGAGACAGTAGGGGACAGTTCTCCAACCTGTTGGACAGTAGGGGACAGTTCTCCAACCTGTTGAACAGTAGGGGACAGTTCTCTAACCTGTTGGACAGTAGGGGACAGTTCTCCAACCTGTTGAACATTTGGGGACAGTTCTCCAACCTGTTGGACAGTAGGGGACAGTAGGGGACAGTTCTCCAACCTGTTGGACAGTAAGGGGACAGTAGGGGACAGTTATCTAACCTGTTGGACAGTAGGGGACAGTAGGGGACAGTTCTCCAACCTGTTGAACAGTAGGGGACAGTTCTCCAACCTGTTGAACAGTAGGGACAGTTCTTCAACCTGTTGAACAGTAGGGGACAGTAGGGGACAGTAGGGGACAGTAGGGGACAGTTCTCCAACCTGTTGGACAGTAGGGGACAGTAGGGACAGTTCTCTAACCTGTTGAACAGTAGGGGACAGTAGAGGACAGTTCTCTAACCTGTTGGACAGTAGGGGACAGTTCTCCAACCTGTTGAACAGCAGGGGACAGTAGGGGACAGTTCTCCAACCTGTTGAACAGTAGGGGACAGTAGGGGGACAGTTCTCCAACCTGTTGAACAGTAGGGGACAGTAGGGGACAGTTCTCTAACCTGTTGACAGTAGGGGACAGTTCTCCAACCTGTTGAACAGTAGGGACAGTAGGGGACAGTTCTCTCACCTGTTGGACAGCAGGGGGACAGTAGGGGACGGGGGGACAGTTCTCCAACCTGTTGAACAGTAGGGGACAGTAGGGGACAGTTCTCTAACCTGTTGGACAGTAGGGGACAGTTCTCTAACCTGTTGAACAGTAGGACAGTTCTCCAACCTGTTGAACAGTAGGGGGACAGTAGGGGACAGTTCTCACAACCTGTTGAACAGTAGGGGACAGTAGGGGACAGTTCTCCAACCTGTTGGACAGTAGGGGACAGTTCTCCAACCTGTTGAACAGTAGGGACAGTAGGGGACAGTTCTCCAACCTGTTGAACAGTAGGGACAGTAGGGGACAGTTCTCTAACCTGTTGGACAGTAGGGGACAGTTTTCCAACCTGCTGAACAGTAGGACAGTTCTCAACCTGTTGGACAGTAGGGGACAGTAGGGGACAGGGGACAGTTCTCTAACCTGTTGGACAGTAGGGGACAGTAGGACAGTTCTCCAACCTGTTGAACAGTAGGGGACGGTAGGGGACAGTTCTCTAACCTGTTGGACAGTAGGGACAGTTCTCTGACCTGTTGAACAGTAGGGGTAGGGGACAGTTCTCCAACCTGTTGGACAGTAGGGACAGTTCTCTAACCTGTTGAACAGTAGGGGACAGTTCTCCAACCTGTTGAACAGTAGGGGACAGTAGGGACAGTAGGGGACAGTTCTCCAACCTGTTGGACAGTAGGGGACAGTTCTCAACCTGTTGAACAGTAGGGGACAGTTCTCCAACCTGTTGGACAGTAGGGGACAGTTCTCTAACCTGTTGAACTGTAGGGGACAGTAGGGGACAGTTCTCCAACCTGTTGAACAGTAGGGGACAGGCTTGAACAGTAGGGGACAGTAGGGGACAGTTCTCTAACCTGTTGGACAGTAGGGGACAGTTCTCCAACCTGTTGGACAGTAGGGACAGTTCTCTAACCTGTTGGACAGTAGAGGACAGTTCTCTAACCTGTTGAACAGTAGGGGACAGTAGGGGACAGTTCTCCAACCTGTTGAACAGTAGGGGACAGTAGAGGACAGTTCTCTAACCTGTTGGACAGTAGGGGACAGTTCTCTAACCTGTTGGACAGTAGAGGACAGTTCTCCAACCTGTTGAACAGTAGGGGACAGTAGAGGACAGTTCTCTAACCTGTTGGACAGTAGGGGACAGTTCTCTAACCTGTTGGACAGTAGAGGACAGTTCTCCAACCTGTTGAACAGTAGGGGACAGTAGAGGACAGTTCTCAAACCTGTTGAACAGTAGGGGACAGTAGGGGACAGTTCTCCAACCTGTTGAACAGTAGGGGACAGTAGAGGACAGTTCTCTAACCTGTTGGACAGTAGGGGACAGTAGGGGACAGTTCTCTAACCTGTTGGACAGTAGAGGACAGTTCTCCAACCTGTTGAACAGTAGGGGACAGTTCTCCAACCTGTTGAACAGTAGGGGACAGTTCTCCAACCTGTTGAACAGTAGGGGACAGTAGGGACAGTTCTCCAACCTGTTGAACAGTAGGGGACAGTAGAGGACAGTTCTCTAACCTGTTGAACAATAGGGGACAGTAGGGGGACAGTTCTCCAACCTGTTGAACAGTAGGGGACAGTAGAGGACAGTTCTCTAACCTGTTGGACAGTAGGGGACAGTTCTCCAACCTGTTGAACAGTAGGGACAGTTCTCCAACCTGTTGAACAGTAGGGGACAGTAGGGGACAGTTCTCCAACCTGTTGAACAGTAGGGGACAGTAGGGGACAGTTCTCTAACCTGTTGAACAGTAGGGGACAGTAGGGGACAGTAGAGGACAGTTCTCTAACCTGTTGGACAGTAGGTGACAGTTCTCCAACCTGCTGAACAGTAGGGGACAGTAGGGGACAGTTCTCTAACCTGTTGGACAGTAGGGGACAGTTCTCTAACCTGTTGGACAGTAGGGGACAGTAGGGGACAGTAGGACAGTTCTCTAACCTGTTGGACAGTAGGGGACAGTAGGGGACAGTTCTCTAACCTGTTGGACAGTAGGGGACAGTTCTCAACCTGTTGAACAGTAGGGGACTAACCTGTTGGACAGTAGGGACAGTTTCCAACCTGTTGAACAGTAGGGGACAGTAGGGGACAGTTCTCAACCTGTTGAACAGTAGGGGACAGTAGGGGACAATGTAGGGGACAGGGGGACAGTTCTCTCTGTTGAACAGTAGGGGGACAGTTCTAGGGGACAGGGGACAGGGAACAGTAGGGGACAGTCAGTCTCCAAGGGGACAGTAGGGGACAGTTCTCCAACCTGTTGGACAGTAGGGGACAGTAGGGGACAGTTCTCTAACCTGTTGGACAGTAGGGGACAGTTCTCTAACCTGTTGGACAGTAGGGGACAGTAGGGGACAGTTCTCCAACCTGACAGTAGGGGACAGTTCTCCAACCTGTTGGACAGTAGGGGACAGTTCTCCAACCTGTAGGGACAGTAGGGACAGTTCTCTAACCTGTTGAACAGTAGGGGACAGTTCTCTAACCTGTTGGACAGTAGGGGACAGTTCTCAACCTGTTGAACAGTAGGGGACAGTTCTCAACCTGTTGAACAGTGAGGACAGTAGGGGACAGTTCTCCAACCTGTTGAGGGGACAGTAGGGGACAGTTCTCCAACCTGTTGAAGCAGGGGCACAGTAGGGGACAGTTCTCTAACCTGTTGAACAGTAGGGGACAGTTCTCTAACCTGTTGAACAGTAGGGGACAGTTCTCCAACCTGTTTGGACAGTAGGGGACAGTTCTCAACCTGTTGACAGTAGGGGACAGTTCTCCAACCTGTTGAACAGTAGACAGTAGGGGACAGTAGAGGGCAATTCTAAAGTAGACAGGGGACAGTTCTCCAACCTGTTGAACAGTAGGGACAGTTCTCCAACCTGTTGAACAGTAGGGGACAGTTCTCCAACCTGTTGAACAGTAGGGGACAGTTCTCCAACCTGTTGAACAGTAGGGGACAGTAGGGGACAGTCTAACCTGTTGACAGTAGAGACAGTTCTCAACCTGTTGGACAGTAGGGGACAGTTCTCCAACCTGTTGAACAGTAGGGGACAGTAGGGGACAGTAGGGGACAGTTCTCTAACCTGTTGGACAGTAGGGACAGTTCTCCAACCTGTTGAACAGTTGGGGACAGTTCTCCAACCTGTTGAACAGTAGGGGACAGTAGGGGACAGTTCTCCAACCTGTTGAACAGTAGGGGACAGTAGGGGACAGTTCTCTAACCTGTTGGACAGTAGGGGACAGTAGAGGACAGTTCTCTAACCTGTTGACAGTAGGGGACAGTTCTCCAACCTGTTGAACAGTAGGGGACAGTAGGGACAGTTCTCAACCTGTTGAACAGTAGGGGACAAGTTCTCAACCTGTTGAACAGTAGGGGACAGTCAGTTCTCCAACCTGTTGAACAGTAGGGGACAGTAGGGGACAGTTATCAACCTGTTGAACAGTAGGGGACAGTTCTCCTAACCTGTTGGCAATAGGGGACAGTTCTCCAACCTGTTGAACAGTAGGGACAGTAGGGGACAGTTCTCTAACCTGTTGAACAGTAGGGGACAGTAGGGGACAGTTCTCCAACCTGTTGAACAGTAGGGGACAGTTCTCCAACCTGTTGAACAGTAGGACAGTAGAAGTTCTCCAACCTGTTGGACAGTAGGGACAGTAGGGGACAGTTCTCAACCTGTTGAACAGTAGGGGACACAGAGGACAGTTCTCCAACCTGTTGAACAGTAGGGACAGTTCTCCAACCTGTTGAACAGTAGGGGACAGTAGGGGACAGTTCTCCAACCTGTTGAACAGTAGGGGACAAGTTAGAGGGGACAGTTCTCCAACCTGTTGAACAGTAGGGGACCGTTCTCTAACCTGTTGGACAGTAGGGGACAGTTCTCCAACCTGTTGAACAGTAGGGGACAGTAGGGGACAGTTCTCTCTAACCTGTTGAACAGTAGGGGACAGTTCTCCAACCTGTTGAACAGTAGGGACAGTAGGGGACAGTTCTCCAACCTGTTGAACAGTAGGGGACAGTAGGGACAGTTCTCCAACCTGTTGAACAGTAGGGGACAGTAGGGGACAGTTCTCTAACCTGTTGGACAGTAGGGGACAGTTCTCCAACCTGCTGAACAGTAGGGACAGTAGGGGACAGTTCTCCAACCTGTTGAACAGTAGGGGACAGTAGGGGACAGTTCTCCAACCTGTTGAACAGTAGGGGACAGTAGGGGACAGTTCTCCAACCTGTTGAACAGTAGGGGACAGTAGGGGACAGTTCTCCAACCTGTTGGACAGTAGGGGACAGTAGGGGACAGTTCTCTAACCTGTTGGACAGTTCTCTAACCTGTTGGACAGTAGGGGACAGTAGGGACAGTTCTCTAACCTGTTGGACAGTAGGGGACAGTTCTCTAACCTGTTGGACAGTAGGGGACAGCCAAGGGGACAGTTCTCCAACCTGTTGGACAGTAGGGGACAGTTCTCCAACCTGTTGAACAGTAGGGGACAGTTCTCTAACCTGTTGACAGTAGGGGACAGTTCTCCAACCTGCTGAACATTTGGGACAGTTCTCCAACCTGTTGGACAGTAGGGGACAGTTCTCCAACCTGTTGGACAGTAGGGGACAGTAGGGGACAGGTTGGACAGTAGGGGACAGTAGGGGACAGTTCTCCAACCTGTTGAACAGTAGGGGAGTTCTCCAACCTGTTGAACAGTAGGGGACAGTTCTCTAACCTGTTGTTGGACAGTAGGGGACAGTAGGGGACAGTTCTCCAACCTGTTGGACAGTAGGGGACAGTAGGGGACAGTTCTCTAACCTGTTGAACAGTAGGGGACAGTAGAGGACAGTTCTCTAACCTGTTGGACAGTAGGGGACAGTTCTCCAACCTGTTGAACAGTAGGGGACAGTAGGGGACAGTTCTCCAACCTGTTGAACAGTAGGGGACAGAGGGACAGTTCTCCAACCTGTTGGAACAGTAGGGGACAGTAGGGGACAGTTCTCTAACCTGTTGGACAGTAGGGGACAGTTCTCCAACCTGTTGAACAGTAGGGGACAGAGGGGACAGTTCTCTCACCTGTTGGACAGTGAGGGGAAGTAGGGGACAGTAGGGGACAGTTCTCCAACCTGTTGAACAGTAGGGGACAGTAGGGGACAGTTCTCTAACCTGTTGGACAGTAGGGGACAGTTCTCTAACCTGTTGAACAGTAGGGGACAGTTCTCCAACCTGTTGAACAGTAGGGGACAGTAGGGGACAGTTCTCTAACCTGTTGAACAGTAGGGGACAGTAGGGGACAGTTCTCCAACCCTGTTGGACAGTGGGGACAGTTCTCCAACCTGTTGAACAGTAGGGGACAGAGGGGACAGTTCTCAACCTGTTGAACAGTAGGGACAGTAGACAGTTCTCTAACCTGTTGGACAGTAGGGGACAGTTTTCCAACCTGCTGAACAGTAGGGACAGTTCTCTAACCTGTTGGACAGTAGGACAGTAGGGGACAGTAGGGGACAGTTCTCAACCTATTGGACAGTAGGGGACAGTGAGGGGACAGTTCTCCAACCTGTTGAACAGTAGGGGACAGTAGGGACAGTTCTCTAACCTGTTGGACAGTAGGGGACAGTTCTCTGACCTGTTGAACAGTAGGGGACAGTGAGGGGACAGTTCTCTAACCTGTTGGACAGTAGGGGACAGTTCTCTAACCTGTTGAACAGTAGAGACAGTTCTCCAACCTGTTGAACAGTGGGACAGTAGGGGACAGTAGAGACAGTTCTCTCAACCTGTTGGACAGTAGGGACAGTTCTCTAACCTGTTGAACAGTAGGGGACAGTTCTCCAACCTGTTGGACAGTAGGGGACAGTTCTCTAACCTGTTGAACTGTAGGGGACAGTAGGGACAGTTCTCCAACCTGTTGAACAGTAGGGGACAGTTCTCCAACCTGTTGAACAGTAGGGGACAGTAGGGGACAGTTCTCTAACCTGTTGGACAGTAGGGGACAGTTCTCCAACCTGTTGAACAGTAGGGGACAGTAGGGACAGTTCTCTAACCTGTTGGACAGTAGAGGACAATTCTCTAACCTGTTGAACAGTAGGGGACAGTAGGGACAGTTCTCCAACCTGTTGAACAGTAGGGGACAGTAGAGGACAGTTCTCTAACCTGTTGGACAGTAGGGGACAGTTCTCTAACCTGTTGGACAGTAGAGGACAGTTCTCCAACCTGTTGAACAGTAGGGGACAGTAGAGACAGTTCTCCAACCTGTTGGACAGTAGGGGACAGTTCTCTAACCTGTTGGACAGTAGAGGACAGTTCTCCAACCTGTTGAACAGTAGGGGACAGTAGAGGACAGTTCTCTAACCTGTTGAACAGTAGGGGACAGTAGGGGACAGTTCTCCAACCTGTTGAACAGTAGGGACATGAGAGGACAGTTCTCTAACCTGTTGACAGTAGGGGACAGTAGGGGACAGTTCTCTAACCTGTTGGACAGTAGAGGACAGTTCTCCAACCTGTTGAACAGTAGGGGACAGTTCTCCAACCTGTTGAACAGTAGGGGACAGTTCTCCAACCTGTTGAACAGTAGGGGACAGTAGGGGACAGTTCTCCAACCTGTTGAACAGTAGGGGACAGTAGAGGACAGTTCTCTAACCTGTTGAACAATAGGGGACAGTAGGGGACAGTTCTCCAACCTGTTGAACAGTAGGGGACAGTAGGGGACAGTTCTCAACCTGTTGGACAGTAGGGACAGTTCTCCAACCTGTTGAACAGACAGGGGACAGTTCTCCAACCTGTTGAACAGTAGGGGACAGTAGGGGACAGTTCTCCAACCTGTTGAACAGTAGGGGACAGTAGGGGACAGTTCTCTAACCTGTTGAACAGTAGGGGACAGTAGGGGACAGTAGAGGACAGTTCTCTAACCTGTTGGACAGTAGGTGACAGTTCTCCAACCTGCTGAACAGTAGGGGACAGTAGGGGACAGTTCTCTAACCTGTTGGACAGTAGGGGACAGTTCTCTAACCTGTTGGACAGTAGGGGACAGTAGGGGACAGTAGGGACAGTTCTCTAACCTGTTGACAGTAGGGGACAGTAGGGGACAGTTCTCTAACCTGTTGGACAGTAGGGGACAGTTCTCCAACCTGTTGAACAGTAGGGGACAGTAGGGGACAGTTTCTAACCTGTTGAACAGTAGGGGACAGTAGGGGACAGTTCTCCAACCTGTTGAACAGTAGGGGACAGTAGGGGACAGTAGGGGACAGTAGGGGACATTCTCTAACCTGTTGAACAGTAGGGGACAGTAGGGGACAGTAGGGACAGTAGGGGACAGTAGAGGGGGGACAGGACAGTTCTCTAACCTGTTGGACAGTAGGGGACAGTAGGGGACAGTTCTCTAACCTGTTGACAGTAGGGACAGTTCTCTAACCTGTTGGACAGTAGGGGACAGTAGGGGACAGTTCTCCAACCTGTTGGACAGTAGGGGACAGTTCTCCAACCTGTTGGACAGTAGGGACAGTTCTCTAACCTGTTGAAATGTAAGGGGACAGTTCTCTAACCTGGGACAGTAGGACAGTTCTCAACCTGTTGGACAGTAGGGGACAGTTCTCCAACCTGTTGGACAGTAGGGGACAGTTCTCCAACCTGTTGAACAGTAGGGGACAGTTCTCTAACCCAACCTAACCTGTTGAACAGTAGGGGACAGTAGGGGACAGTTCTCCAACCTGTTGAACAGTAGGGACAGTTCTCCAACCTGTTGAACAGTAGGGGACAGTAGGGGACAGTTCTCTAACCTGTTGTAGGGGACAGTTCTCAACCTGTTGAACAGTAGAGGACAGTTCTCCAACCTGTTGAACAGTAGGGGACAGTTCTCCAACCTGTTGAACAGTAGAGGGACAGTTCTCCAACCTGTTGGACAGTAGGGGACAGTTCTCAACCTGTTGAACAAGGGGACAGTTCTCTAACCTGTTGAACAGTAGGACAGTTCTCCAACCTGTTGAACAGTAGGGGACAGTTCTCTAACCTGTTGGACAGCAGGGGACAGTTCTCAACCTGTTGGACAGTAGGGGACAGTTCTCTAACCTGTTAGACAGTAGGGGACAGGGGACAGTTCTCTAACCTGTTGAACAGTAGGGGACAGTAGGGGACAGTTCTCCAACCTGTTGAACAGTAGGGGACAGTTCTCTAACCTGTTGAACAGTAGGGGACAGTAGAGACAGTTCTCTAACCTGTTGGACAATGGGGACAGTTCTCTAACCTGAGAACAGTAGACAATTCTCCTAACCTGTTGAACAGTAGGGGACAGTTCTCCAACCTGTTGAACAGTAGGGGACAGTAGGGGGGACAGTTCTCCAACCTGTTGGACAGTAGGGCAGTTCTCAACCTGTTGAACAGTAGGGGACAGTAGGGACAGTTCTCAACCTGTTGAACAGTAGGGACAGTTCTCCAACCTGTTGAACAGTAGGACAGTTCTCCAACCTGTTGAACAGTAGGGGACAGTTCTCAACCTGTTGAACAGTAGGGACAGTTCTCTAACCTGTTGGACAGTAGGGACAGTAGGGACAGTTCTCCAACCTGTTGAACAGTAGGGGACAGTAGAGGACAGTTCTCTAACCTGTTGGACAGTAAGGGACAGTTCTCCAACCTGTTGAACAGTAGGGGACAGTAGGGACAGTTCTCCAACCTGTTGACAGTAGGGGACAGTTCTCTAACCTGTTGGACAGTAGGGACAGTAGAGTAGGGGACAGTTCTCAACCTGTTGGAACAGTAGAGACAGTCAGTTCTCAACCTGTTGGACAGTAGGGGACAGTTCTCCAACCTGTTGGACAGTAGGGGACAGTAGGGGACAGTAGGGGACAGAGGACAGTTCTCTAACCTGTTGAACAGTGTAGGGGACAGTAGAGGACAATTCTCTAACCTGTTGAACAGTAGGTGACAGTAGGAACTGCTAGTAGGGGACAGTTCAGTTCTCTAACCTGTTGGACAGTAGAGGGGACAGTTCTCTAACCTGTTGGGACAGTGAGGGGACAGTTCTCCAACCTGTTGAACAGTAGGGGACAGTTCTCTAACCTGTTGGACAGTAGGGGACAGTTCTCCAACCTGTTGAACAGTAGATGAGGGACAGTAGGACAGTTCTCAACCTGTTGAACAGTAGGGGACAGTGATAGACAGTAGGACAGTTCTCCAACCTGTTGGACAGTAGGGGACAGTTCTCCAACCTGTTGAACAGTAGGGGACAGTAGGGGACAGTTCTCTAACCTGTTGAACAGTAGGGACAGTCCAACCTGTTGGACAGTAGGGGGACAGTTCTCCAACCTGTTGAACAGTAGAGGCAACCTGGAACAGTAGGGGACAGTTCTCCAACCTGTTGAACAGTAAGGACAGTAGGGGACAGTTCTCCAACCTGTTGGACAGTAGGGGACAGTTCTCAACCTGTTGAACAGTAGAGGACAGTAGGGACAGTTCTCCAACCTGTTGAACAGTAGGGGACAGTAGGGGACAATTCTCAACCTGTTGGACAGTAGGTGACAGTTCTCTAACCTGCTGAACAGTAGGGACAGTAGGGGGACAGTTCTCTAACCTGTTGAACAGTAGGGGACAGTAGGGGACAGTTCTCCAACCTGTTGGACAGTAGGGGACAGTTCTCCAACCTGTTGGACATTTGGGGACAGTTCTCAACCTGTTGACAGTAGGGGACAATGGGGACAGTTCTCAACCTGTTGGACAGTAGGGGACAGTAGGGGACAGTTCTCAACCTGTTGGAGGGACAGTAGGGACAGTTCTCCAACCTGTTGAACAGTAGGGGACAGTAGGGACAGTTCTCCAACCTGTTGAACAGTAGGGGACAGTAGAGGACAGTTCTCTAACCTGTTGAACAGTAGGGGACAGTAGGGACAGTTCTCCAACCTGTTGAACAGTAGGGGACAGTTCTCCAACCTGTTGGGGACATAGGGGACAGTTCTCTAACCTGTTGAACAGTGAGAGACAGTAGGGGACAGTTCTCAACCTGTGAACAGTAGGGGCAATGAGAACAGTTCTCAACCTGTTGGACAGTAGGGGGACAGTTCTCCAACCTGTTGAACAGTAGGGACAGTAGGGGACAGTTCTCTAACCTGTTGAACATAGGGGGACAGTAGGGACAGTTCTCCAACCTGTGGACAGTGGACAGTAGGGGACAAACCTGTTGGACAGTAGGGGACAGTAGAGGACAGTTCTCTAACCTGTTGGACAGTAGGGGGACAGTTCTCCAACCTGTTGGACAGTAGGGGGGGACAGTAGGGACAGTTCTCTAACCTGTTGAACAGTAGGGGACAGTTCTCCAACCTGTTGAACAGTAGGGGGACAGTTCTCCAACCTGTTGAACAGTAGGACAGTAGGGGACAGTTCTCCAACCTGTTGAACAGTAGGGGACAGTAGGGACAGTTCTCTAACCTGTTGGACAGTAGGGGACAGTTCTCCAACCTGCTGAACAGTAGGGGACAGTAGGGGACAGTTCTCCAACCTGTTGAACAGTAGGGGACAGTAGGGGACAGTTCTCCAACCTGTTGAACAGTAGGGGACAGTAGGGGACAGTTCTCCAACCTGTTGAACAGTAGGGGACAGTAGGGGACAGTTCTCTAACCTGTTGACAGTAGGGGACAGTTCTCCAACCTGCTGAACAGTAGGGACAGTAGGGGACAGTTCTCTAACCTGTTGGACAGTTCTCTAACCTGTTGGACAGTAGGGACAGTAGGGGACAGTTCTCTAACCTGTTGGACAGTAGGGGACAGTTCTCTAACCTGTTGGACAGTAGGGGACAGTAGGGGACAGTTCTCCAACCTGTTGGACAGTAGGGGACAGTTCTCCAACCTGTTGAACAGTAGGGGACAGTTCTCTAACCTGTTGGACAGTAGGGGACAGTTCTCCAACCTGTTGAACATTTGGGGACAGTTCTCCAACCTGTTGGACAGTAGGGGACAGTTTCTCCAACCTGTTGGACAGTAGGGGACAGTAGGGACACAGTTATCTAACCTGTTGGACAGTAGGGGACAGTAGGGGACAGTTCTCCAACCTGTTGAACAGTAGGGGACAGTTCTCCAACCTATTGAACAGTAGGGGACAGTTCTCTAACCTGTTGAACAGTAGGGGACAGTTAGGGGACAGTAGGGGACAGTAGGGGACAGTTCTCAACCTGTTGGACAGTAGTGGGACAGTAGGGGACAGTTCTCTAACCTGTTGAACAGTAGGGGACAGTAGAGGACAGTTCTCTAACCTGTTGGACAGTAGGGGACAGTTCTCCAACCTGTTGAACAGTAGGGGACAGTAGGGGACAGTTCTCCAACCTGTTGAACAGTAGGGGACAGTAGGGGACAGTTCTCCAACCTGTTGAACAGTAGGGGACAGTAGGGGACAGTTCTCTAACCTGTTGGACAGTAGGGACAGTTCTCAACCTGTTGAACAGTAGGGGACAGTAGGGGACAGTTCTCTCACCTGTTGGACAGTAGGGACAGTAGGGGACAGTAGGGGACAGTTCTCCAACCTGTTGAACAGTAGGGACAGTAGGGGACAGTTCTCTAACCTGTTGGACAGTAGGGGACAGTTCTCTAACCTGTTGAACAGTAGGGGACAGTTCTCCAACCTGTTGAACAGTAGGGGACAGTAGGGACAGTTCTCTAACCTGTTGAACAGTAGGGGACAGTAGGGGACAGTTCTCAACCTGTTGGACAGTAGGGGACAGTTCTCCAACCTGTTGAACAGTAGGGGACAGTAGGGGACAGTTTCCAACCTGTTGAACAGTAGGGGACAGTAGGGGACAGTTCTCTAACCTGTTGGACAGTAGGGACAGTTTTCCAACCTGCTGAACAGTAGGGACAGTTCTCTAACCTGTTGGACAGTAGGGGACAGTAGGGGACAGTAGGGGACAGTTCTCTAACCTGTTGACAGTAGGGGACAGTAGGGGACAGTTCTCCAACCTGCTGAACAGTAGGGGACAGTAGGGGACAGTTCTCTAACCTGTTGGACAGTAGGACAGTTCTCTGACCTGTTGAACAGTAGGGACATAGGGGACAGTTCTCTAACCTGTTGGACAGTAGGGGGATAGCAGTTCTCTAACCTGTTGAATAGTGACAGTCTCCACCTGTTGAACGTAGGGAGACAGTTGGGACAGTCCCTAACCTGTTGAACAGTAGGGGACAGTTTCCACCTGTTGAATAGTAGGGGACAGTTCCTCCAACCTGTTGGACAGTAGGGGACAGTTCTCTAACCTGTTGAACAGTAGGGGACAGTAGGGGACAGTTCTCCAACCTGTTGAACAGTAGGGGACAGTTCTCCAACCTGTTGAACAGTAGGGGGACAGTAGGGGACAGTTCTCTAACCTGTTGGACAGTAGGGGACAGTTCTCCAACCTGTTGAACAGTAGGGGACAGTAGGGGGACAGTTCTCCTAACCTGTTGGACAGTAGGGGACAGTTCTCCAACCTGTTGAACAGTAGGGGACAGTAGGGGACAGTTCTCCAACCTGTTGAACAGCAGAGCAATACGTAACCGGAACCAGCTAATGG
>NW_024608045.1:0-7500 GCF_018296145.1 Oncorhynchus tshawytscha
TACTGTAACAGTTCAGTGTGTGTTCAGGGACTGGGGCTTATTTATATTTTGTGTTATAATGGAATGTTATGTAATGTTATTGAAATCATGGCATCCTTATTTTGACCTTCTTGATCTGGGATCATAGCCAATGTGTATGTGGATTAATTCCTGTGCATGACTGGTTGTTTTTTAACTAGGAACCCTTTTTCCTTGAATTCTTGGTGTAATTGATCAATAATTTTTCTGATTGGTCAGTCCATACACCTTTCCCAGGGTCTTGTTCACTCAGAACCAATCAGAAGCAAACTGGCCAAAATGGAGATCTGCCTGGTATTGTCCTATATTAAACGCTACTACTGTGTGCACTAATTAATACACCCCAGGTGTTCCAGTTTTCTGAGTCTCAGAAAGTGAAGACCAGTTGTACTTCATCTCTTGAGGATCGGTAGTTGAGTCTAGCAGAGAGTCTTCTGCCCAGGTTGGAACTGACCTGCAGTCCTTTTATCTGGAGGGGAGAGGGAGACAGAGGAAGAGAGGGTGAGGGGGAAAGAAAGAGTGTGAAAGTAGAGGGGAGAGGGAGACAGAGGAAGAGAGGGTGAGGGGGAAAGAAAGAGTGTGAAAGTAGAGGGGAGAGGGAGACAGAGGAAGAGAGGGTGAGGGGGAAAGAAAGAGTGTGAAAGTAGAGGGGAGAGGGAGACAGAGGAAGAGAGGGTGAGGGGGAAAGAAAGAGTGTGAAAGTAGAGGGGAAGCAGCTCTGTCAGTGCCGTTACCTCTGACTGAGTGAGTAGGTGTGCGTGCGTGAGAGACAGAGAGAGACAGAGAGAGACAGATTGACTTTGGAAAGCTCCCCTCCCTGCACTCCTCCTCCCCTCCTTTTCTCCCAGCTCCTCCCCTCCTCCCTCCCCTCCTCTTTCCTCTCCGCCTCTCCTCCCCTCCTCCCCGCCTCCCCTCCTCTCTCTGACATCTCCCAGCTCATCCTGGACTGACTGTGAGTTCAGACAGTATGTCGCTCTCAGTCACTCTCCCTCCTCCTCCCTCCATCACTCCTTCCTTCCATCCCTCTCTCCTTTTAGCCTTCTCTCTCTCTCTCTTTTTCTCTCCTCTCTTAACATGTCCATCTTTCAAACTCTCACCCTGCCTGGCTGTCTACCCCTTCCACTCCCCTTTTCGTACCCTCTCTTCTTCTGTCTCCCCCAGGCCTCCTCTCTTCTTTTAGTACCCTCTCTTCTTCTGTCTCCCCCAGGCCTCCTCTCTTCTTTTAGTACCCTCTCTTCTTCTGTCTCCCCCAGGCCTCCTCTCTTCTTTTAGTACCCTCTCTTTTCTGTCTCCCCAGGCCTCCTCTCTTCTTTTAGTACCCTCCTTTTCCATGCCTCCTCTCTTCTTTTAGTACCCTCTCTTTTTCTGTCTCCCCCAGGTACCTCTCTTCTTTTAGTACCCTCTCTTCTTCTGTCTCCCCCAGGCCTCCTCTCTTCTTTTAGTACCCTCTCTTCTTCTGTCTCCCCCAGGCCTCCTCTCTTCTTTTAGTACCCTCTCTTTTTCTGTCTCCCCCAGGCCTCCTCTCTTCTTTTAGTACCCTCTCTTCTTCTGTCTCCCCCCTCCTCTCTTCTTTTAGTACCCTCTCTTCTTCTGTCTCCCCCATGCCTCCTCTCTTCTTTTAGTACCCTCTCTTTTTCTGTCTCCCCCATGCTGTCTCTCTTCTTTTAGTACCCTCTCTTTTTCTGTCACCCCCATGCCTCCTCTCTTCTTTTAGTACCCTCTCTTTTTCTGTCACCCCCATGCCTCCTCTCTTCTTTTAGTACCCTCTCTTTTTCTGTCTCCCCCAGGCCTCCTCTCTTCTTTTAGTACCCTCTCTTCTTCTGTCTCCCCCAGGCCTCCTCTCTTCTTTTAGTACCCTCTCTTCTTCTGTCTCCCCCAGGCCTCCTCTCTTCTTTTAGTACCCTCTCTTTTCTGTCTCCCCCATGCTGTCTCTCTTCTTTTAGTACCCTCTCTTTTCTGTCGCCCCCATGCCTCCTCTCTTCTTTTAGTACCCTTTCTTTTTCTGTCTCCCCCAGGCCTCCTCTCTTCTTTTAGTACCCTCTCTTTTTCTGTCGCCCCCATGCCTCCTCTCTTCTTTTAGTACCCTCTCTTTTTCTGTCTCCCCCATGCCTCCTCTCTTCTTTTAGTACCCTCTCTTCTTCTGTCTCCCCCAGGCCTCCTCTCTTCTTTTAGTACCCTCTCTTTTTCTGTCTCCCCCAGGCCTCCTCTCTTCTTTTAGTACCCTCTCTTTTTCTGTTTTCTGTCTCTCTTCTTTTAGTCGCCCCCATGCCTCCTCTCTTCTTTTAGTACCCTTTCTTTTTCTGTCTCCCCCATGCCTCCTCTCTTCTTTTAGTACCCTCTCTTTTTCTGTCGCCCCCATGCCTCCTCTCTTCTTTTAGTACCCTCTCTTTTTCTGTCTCCCCCATGCCTCCTCTCTTCTTTTAGTACCCTCTCTTCTTCTGTCTCCCCCAGGCCTCCTCTCTTCTTTTAGTACCCTCTCTTCTTCTGTCTCCCCAGGCCTCCTCTCTTCTTTTAGTACCCTCTCTTTTTCTGTCTCCACCATGCCTCCTCTCTTTTTTTAGTACCCTCTCTTTTTCTGTCTCCACCATGCCTCCTCTCTTCTTTTAGTACCCTCTCTTCTTCTGTCTCCCCCAGGCCTCCTCTCTTCTTTTAGTACCCTCTCTTTTTCTGTCTCCCCCATGCTGTCTCTCTTCTTTTAGTACCCTCTCTTCTTCTGTCTCCTCCAGGCCTCCTCTCTTCTTTTAGTACACTGTCTTTTTCTGTCTCCCCCATGCCTCCTCTCTTCTTTTAGTACCCTCTCTTCTTCTGTCTCCCCAGGCTTCCTCTCTTCTTTTAGTACCCTCTCTTTTTCTGTCTCCCCCAGGCCTCCTCTCTTCTTTTAGTACCCTCTCTTTTTCTGTCTTCCCTTAGCATCCTTCTCTTTCCTGCTATACCCTCTTTCTCTGCTATACCCTCCTCCCTCGCACTCTTCTCTCTCTCTCCCTTCCAGTCCCTCCACTTTCTCCTGCTTCTCTTCCATCTCTCTCACATTTACCACTCTGACACCAATCTTCTCTCATTCCCTTTCTCCTTTCCCCCTATTACACGTTCATTATGTACCCTTTTCTTCTCTTCTCTCTCTCTCCCTCTCTTCTCTCCATCTCTCATTTTTCCTCTTCAGTTTCAAATCTATCTTGCACTGTAGCAACTGCCTGTCACACACACACACACACACACACACACACACACACACACACACACACACACACACACACACACACACACACACACACACACACACACACACACACACACACACACACACACTGTACATACATTACACACAAGTCTGTAACCCAATGATTTATGCACTGTGCAAATGTCATACTCCAAGATTAGCTGATGAGGTGTTGAATAGTGAGAGGATTGTGGGTACTGTAGTAAATAAGTAATTATCCTTCTCCTAAATCATACTAGACTCCTATGGATCAGACTACACAAATGTGACATAATTCTGTCATGAGCTCCATTGCTGTGGGTGATAATAATCCGATTTTCTGTATATCAAATTTCATAAAAGAACGACATCAATACTACAGTATAGTACTGCATGTCATAATCTAACCTCATTGTACCACACAGCTTATCATGGGAAATGCATATGCGGAAATAGTGGCATCTAACCATAAGCTAAAAGACATAAACACGTTTGGAGTGTGAGATCAATGTCTATATCACACAGTTCTCATTAACAGAACTAGAGATGTCATGCTTTGTTAGATTTGGCCTTTGGTTTTAATTATGTCATTAAAGAACATTATTATGTCATTAAACCTTCATTTGTGCCAAAGATAATCCATTGACATGCATGGCAGTATGGCACACAATATGTCTACACGTAGATATACAGTATGTCTACCGTGTCTATATGTCTATTTCTATAGAGCTTAAATGACAGAATGAACAGAGAATAACCTTCACCACCACCCTTCTCTTTCACCTCCCCTGTATTATCTATCTCCCTTTCCTCTTCTCCTTCTCTCTCTGTTTCTCTCTCTTCTCTCTCTCCCCCTCTTCCACTAGTTCTCTACCTTAATCATCATCACTCCCCATCTCTCTCTCTCTCTCTCTCTCTCTCTCTCTCTCTCTCTCTCTCTCTCCCCTCTTCCACTAGTTCTCTACCTTAATCATCATCACTCCCGGTCTTCTCTCTCTCTCTCTCTCTCTCTCTCTCTTCTCTCTCTCTCTCTCTCTCTCCCCCTCTCTCTCTCTCTCTCTCTCTCTCTCTCTCTCTCTCTCTCTCTCCCTCTCTCTCCTCTCTCTCTCTCTCTCTCTCTCTCTCTCTCTCTCTCTCTCTCTCTCCCTCCTCTAGTTCTCTCTCTCTCTCTCTCTCTCTCTCTCTCTCTCTCTCTCTCTCTCTCTCTCTCTCTCTCTCTCTCTCTCTCTCCTCTCTCTCTCTCTCTCTCTATCTCTCTCTCTCTCTCTCTCTCCTCTCTCTCTCTCTCTCTCTCTCCCTCTCTCTCTCTCTCTCCCCTCTCTCTCTCTCTCTCTCTCTCTCTCCCCCTCTCTCTCTCTCTTTCTCTCTCCCTCTCTCTCGTATCCCTTTTTCTCTTGCTCTCTCTCATCTCTCTCTCTCTCATCTCTTTCTCTCTCTTTCTCTTGTCCTTCAGTGTCTGCAGCCAGCTGTGTCTCTGGGCCATTAGTTCCCTGTCCTCCCCTACATTTTCTCCATCACCGATTCCCTCCGCAGTCTCTCTCTCTCTCCCCTTCCCCCAGCCATCCTCCCTCCCTCTCTCCTCTCCTCTCTCTCAGCTCTCCTTCTCCCATTGCTCCCTCTGTCCCCAGACTGGCAGGATCCATTGTCACAGCAACTGCTGATAATAATCCAGTCGGAGGTCCACTACTCTTTTCCTCCAATGCACCAAAATGACTGGCCAGACGCACACACTCAGTCACACAGCGGAACACACACACTCAGTCACACAGCGGAACAGACACACTCAGTCACACAGTGGAACAGACACACTCAGTCACACAGTGGAACACACACACTCAGTCACACAGCGGAACACACACACTCAGTCACACAGTGGGACACTCAGTCACACACTCAGTCACACAGCGGAACACACACACTCAGTCACACAGCGGAACAGACACACTCAGTCACACAGTGGAACACACACACTCAGTCACACAGCGGAACACACACACTCAGTCACACAGCGGAACACGGACACTCAGTCACACAGCGGAACACGGACACTCAGTCACACAGCAGGAACACACCAGAACACAGACACTCAGTCAGACATTCAGTAACACACCAGAACACAGACATTCACATACACTCAGTCACACAGCAGAACACAGGCACACTCAGTCAGAACACAGACATTCAGTCACACAGCAGGAACACACACACTCAGTCACACAGCGACATTCAGTAACACACCAGAACACAGACATTCAGAACACACACACTCAGTCACACAGCAGAACACAGGCACTCAGTCACACAACAGCACACAGACATTCAGTCACACACCAGAACACAGACATTCAGTCACACAGCAGAGCACATACACTCAGTCACACAGCAGAACACAGGCACTCAGTCACACACATTCAACACACAGACATTCAGTAACACACTCAGTCAACACAGACATTCAGTCACACAGCAGCACACATACACTCAGTCACACAGCAGAACACAGACACTCAGTCACACAGCACACACACTCAGTCACACAGCAGAACACACACTCAGTACACACACAGACATTCAGTCACACACCAGAACACAGACATTCAGTCACACAGCAGAGCACATACACTCAGTCACACAGCAGAACACAGGCACTCAGTCACACAACAACACACAGACATTCAGTAACACACCAGAACACAGACATTCAGTCACACAGCAGAGCACATACACTCAGTCACACAGCAGAACACAGACACTCAGTCACACAACAGCACACAGACATTCAGTCACACACCAGAACACAGACATTCAGTCACACAGCAGAACACATACACTCAGTCACACAGCAGAACACAGGCACTCAGTCAAACAGCAGATCACAGACACTCAGTCACACAGCAGAACAGTCACACAGCAGAACACATACACTCAGTCACACAGCAGAACACATACACTCAGTCACACAGCAGAACACATACACTCAGTCACACAGCAGAACACATACACTCAGTCACACAGCAGAACACATACACTCAGTCACACAGCAGAACACAGGCACTCAGTCACACAACAGCACACAGACATTCAGTCACACACCAGAACACAGACATTCAGTCACACAGCAGAACACAGGCACTCAGTCAAACAGCAGAACACAGACACTCAGTCACACAACAGCGCACAGGCATTCAGTAACACACCAGAACACATACACTCAGTCACACAGCAGAACACAGGCACTCAGTCACACAGCAGAACACAGACACTCAGTCACACAACAGCACACAGACATTCAGTCACACACCAGAACACAGACATTCAGTCACACACCAGAACACAGACATTCAGTCACACAGCAGAACACAGGCACTCAGTCAAACAGCAGAACACAGACACTCAGTCACACAACAGCACACAGGCAGAGGTACATAAACGAATACAGGGACAAACACACACAGAAACAGATGCAGATACATGCACACACACACACTCTCTCTCCCTCTCAATTTTAATTTCAATTCTATTTAAGGGACTTGATTGGCATGGGAAACATATGTTTACATTGCCAAAGCAAGTGAAGTAGATAATTAACAAAAAATGAAATAAACACAAATGAATTAACAGTAAACATTACACTCACAAAGGTTCCAAAGTAATTGATACATTTAAAATGTCATATTATGTATATATACGGTGTTATAATGATGTGCAAATAGTTAAAGTACAAAATGGAAAATAAATCAACATAAATATGGGTTGTATTTACAATGGTGTTTGTTCTTCACTGGTTGCCCTTTTCTCGTGGCAACAGGTCACACATCTTGCTGCTGTGAGTTCATCAAAATTGGGTTTGTTTTCTAATTCTTTGTGGATCTGTGTAATCTGAGGGAAATATGTGTCTCTAATATGGCCATACATTGGGCAGGAGGTTAGGATGTGCAGCTCAGTTTCCACCTCATTTTGTGGACAGTATGCACATAGCCTGTCTTCTCTTGAGTGTCAGGTCTGCCTACAGAGGCTTTTCTCAATAGCAAGGCTATGCTCACTGAGTCTATACATAGTCAAACTTTCCTTAAGTTTGGGTCAGTCACAATGGTTGGGTATTCTGCCACTGTGCATTCTCTGTTTAGGGCCAAATAGCATTCTAGTTTACTCTGGGTTTAATTTTTATTCCTTACAATGTGTCAAGTAATTATCTTTTTGTTTTCTCATGATTTGGTTGGGTCTAATTGTGTTGCTGTCCTGGAGCTCTGTGGGGTCTGTTTGTGTTTGTGAACAGAGCCCCGGGA
>NW_024608045.1:10000-46380 GCF_018296145.1 Oncorhynchus tshawytscha
AGTAGTGCACTACAAAGGGAAATAAATAACATTCCAAATATATTACCTTCACAAAAGGGTAAAAAAAATATATAAAAATAAAATGAAATATAAATATAAAACACATACTACTCAGCACCACAAAGGGAATGGGCCATGTGGGATGTAGTACTGGATCAGCTATAGAGGGTTATGCTAGAGAAAGGACAGCCCAGGAAAGGCTGTTGGATAGTAAACAATGTGACTATTCAAAGGACATGTAGTTATATTAGTTATATTACATTCAGGCCACTCTTCTCTCTCTTTCTATTTCTCTTTTACTCTCTATGTCTGTCTGGATGTGTATGTCTGTGAATGTGTCAGTGTGTGTGTGTGTGTGTGTGTGTGTGTGTGTGTGTGTGTGTGTGTGTGTGTGTGTGTGTGTGTGTGTGTGTGTGTGTGCGTGTGGTTGTGTGTGTGTGTATGTGCGCGTGCGTGTGGTTGGGTGTGTGTGTATATGCGCGTGCGTGTGGTTGTGTGTGTGTGTGTATGTGCGCGCGCGCGTGTGTGTGTATGGGGGGGATGTCAGTGCTGCTCTAACAACCTCACTTACACACACACAAGCACTAGAACATTCTCTATCCATTTAGAACACCCCTTCTCCCTCCCTTCTGTCCAGGAGAGATAAAAACGGCCTGATTGTCCATCATCTGCATCACTGTACTGAGATCTAACACCCTCTCTTCCCCTCCTCCCTTTTCCTCCATCCATCTTTCTCTCTCTCTCTGCTTCTCCCTCCCTCCCTCTCTCCCAGTCTATACTTCCCTCACTCCCTTCCATGCCTCCCTCTACCCCACTTTCTCCCTCACACCCTCCCTCCCACTCTCCCTCTCTCTCTCCCTCCCTCCCTTCACTCCCTCCCAACCTCCCTCCTCCCTCTCACCACTCCATTGATTAAAACACTTGATTTCTTGTCGTTGCACAATGACACCGTCACACTTGAATATGGAGATGAGGTAATGAGGCTGTTGTTGTCATAGTGACTTAGCCAGGCAAGCACTCTACTGCCACACACACACACACACACCCACACCCTGAGGGAGACAGGAGGAAAGGCGAGGGAGAGGAGGGAGCGCTGTTTGTTTTTGTGCGGGGGTGGCTAGTGTGTGTGTACATGTGTGTTTGTGTGTGTGTGTGTGTTTCTGTCTGTATGCATGTGTGTGTGTAAACAAAACTCTCCATGGCACGAGGGTCTTGCAGGGCAGCTATGACCTCACTACCCTTGGGTGTGAGGGGGCATGCAGTAGGAGAACTGCTCACCCTCCCCAAGCACTTTAAAGAATGTGTCCTCTCCTCTCTCTCTCTTTGTCTCCCTCTCTCTCTTTATTTCTCTCCCTCCCCCTCCCACTGTCTCTCCCTTCCTATCACATTTGTACGGCCCCTAATCACACTGACAGTAGAAAAGGACTCAGTCTGGCTTCCGCCATTGCACAGACATACACCCATACACACACAGTGCTCTCTCTCTCTCTCTCTCTCTCTCTCTCTCTCTCTCTCTCTCTCTCTCTCTCTCTCTCTCTCTCTCTCTCCGTCCTCTCTCCTCTCTCCCTCTCTCCCTCTCTCCCTCTCTCCTCTCTCCTCTCTCTCTCCCTCTCTCTCTCTCTCTCTCCCTCCCTCCCTCCCTCCCTCCCTCCCTCCCTCCCTCCCTCCCTCCCTCCCTCCCTCCCTCCCTCCCTCCCTCCCTCCCTCCCTCCCTCCCTCCCTCCCTCCCTCCCTCCCTCCCTCCCTCCCTCCCTCCCTCCCTCCCTCCCTCCCTCCCTCCCTCCAGTATTGCAGGGGAGCCGAATGTCATTTTGATCACAGTCTGTCCGTGTTTTATCCTAGAGGGTTGTTTTCTGGGTTCTAGGCTACCACACAGTCCTGTGTGGTCAGGTCTGTCCGTGTGTGTGTGTGTGTGTGTGTGTGTGTGTGTGTGTGTGTGTGTATGTGATGTGTGTGTGTGTGTGTGTGTGTGTGTGTGTGTGTGTGTGTGTGTGTGTGTGTGTGTGTGTGTGTGTGTGTGTGTGTGTGTGTGTGTGTGTGTGTGTGTGTGTGTGTGCGTGTGGTCAGGTGTGTGTCAGTGTGTTTAGTATGTGGTCAGGTAAATCAGGTATTTAGTATGTGGTCAGGTAAATCAGGTGTTTAGTATGTGGTCAGGTAAATCAGGTGTTTAGTATGTGGTCAGGTAAATCAGGTGATTAGTATGTGGTCAGGTAAATCAGGTGATTAGTATGGGGTCAGGTAAATCAGGTGTTTAGTATGGGGTCAGTCAGGTAAATCAGGTGTTTAGTATGGGTCAGGTAAATCAGGTGTGTTTAGTATGGGGTCAGGTAAATCAGGTGTTTAGTATGGGGTCAGGTAAATCAGGTGTTTAGTATGGGGTCAGTTAAATCAGGTGTTTAGTATGTGGTCAGGTAAATCAGGTGATTAGTATGGGGTCAGGTAAATCAGGTGTTTAGTATGGGGTCAGGTAAATCAGGTATTTAGTATGTGGT
Organism: Oncorhynchus tshawytscha; assembly: GCF_018296145.1. Taxonomy (NCBI): domain Eukaryota; kingdom Metazoa; phylum Chordata; class Actinopteri; order Salmoniformes; family Salmonidae; genus Oncorhynchus; species Oncorhynchus tshawytscha. The sequence continues at coordinate 12,493 of NW_024608045.1, forward strand.
CAGGTAAATCAGGTGTTTAGTATGTGGTCAGGTAAATCAGGTATTTAGTATGTGGTCAGGTAAATCAGGTGTTTAGTATGGGGTCAGGTAAATCAGGTGTTTAGTATGTGGTCAGGTAAATCAGGTATTTAGTATGTGGTCAGGTAAATCAGGTGTTTAGTATGTGGTCAGGTAAATCAGGTGTTTAGTATGTGGTCAGGTAAATCAGGTGTTTAGTATGTGGTCAGGTAAATCAGGTATTTAGTATGTGGTCCAGGTAAATCAGGTATTTAGTATGTGGTCAGGTAAATCAGGTATTTAGTATGTGGTCAGGTAAATCAGGTATTTAGTATGTGGTCAGGTAAATCAGGTATTTAGTATGTGGTCCAGGTGTGTCTCATGGTTAGGAGATGAAAATGCAGTATTTGGCTGAAATCTGAAGTCTGCCTCCGGGAACATTGCTTATCACCACACACACACACACACACGCACACACGCACACACGCACACACGCACCAACGCACACACCCACACACAACAACGCACACACACACACAAACACACACACCATGCACGCACGCACAAACACACACAGGCATGCACACTCATGCAAAAACATGCACAAACGCATGCACACATTCATACTGTCGTACACATACACACACATACACATAAGCTGTCCCAAACACGCAGGTCTGTGTCCCTCCCTCCCCCTCCTCTCCTCTGAGAGAAATGTCATTATTCTACTCATCACTGAGTAGATTCACCTGTCTCAATGTCTACTAGCTTTTGTAGTCTAGTGTACATGGTAGATTTAGGAAGAGGAGGATGAAAGATGGAGGGATCTGAGTAGAAGGAGAGGTTGAGGAAGAGGGGGTGAGGTCAGGGGGAAGAGGGGAGGGAAGTGTTGAAAATGATTATCCAGGGCTGTTCAGAGTCCCTCCACAACCAGATACGAACCTGATTCATACCTCACATAACAGATTGGCTCACTAACATGGAAGTCTAGCTCTCATCTCCAACATCTCCATGAAAGCTTTTTCAGTGTTCTCTTACATAGCATGTAAATGTGGCACCAAGAGAAGAGTAGAGGGAGATTTAAATGATTGCTGGCATCTAAAAGCATTCCATGCTTAGGAGATCATGTCCCTATTGATCTAGTTGGATGTTAAACCTCTTGATGCTACCCATCCCGGATCCGGGATCGTGACTACGGCTCAAGCTCATTAGCATAACGCAAAATGTGAAAAATATTCTTAGACATATTTAACCTCCACACCTACACAAGTCCAATAGCTCAAATGAAAGATAAACACCTTGTTCATCTACCCAGCAAGTCAGATTTCTAAAATGTTTTACGGCGAAAACATAGCACACATTTATATTAGACCACCACCGAAACAAAATGCAAGCGGCGGCCATTTTGTCCCAGAAAATATAAAATTTAAAAGTAGGATTAAAAATAAATAATTCACTAACCTTTTGAAAATCTTCATCAGATGACAGTAATATTACATGTTACACAGTACATTTTTTTTTTTCAATAATATGCCATTAATATCCATAAATCTCTGTTTACAATGACGACATTTCAAAAAATGCTACTCAAAATGTCCGGAGAAATTATGATAGCTCGGACAGATAACGTCAGATAACAAGCAATAAACATGACTAAATATACATGTTCTACATATAGTTACAAAGATACACTTCTTCTTAATACAACCGCTGTGTTACATTTATTTTTAACGTTACAGAATTCGTTCACTAGTCTATGCTATGAGTCGGCGCTCAGATATTAGCAGTGTCTCCTCTACGTTTGGAGTCCACAGAAACCCAAAATAACCACATAAATATTCCCTTACCTTTGATGTTCTTCGATCAGAAGACGTAGAAGGAGTCATACTTACCCAATACATCGTTTGGTTTCAAGTTGTGCGTCTTTGTATTAGCATATGCTAACAGCTTCAGCTGAAATGCACCCAAAATAACTTCTGCTCCTTCTGGTCCCGCACTCTTGCGCAATCAAACTTCAAAATTACATATTATATGTTGACTAAACTGGTCAAACTAAGTGCAGAATCGAGCAAAATGATGTTTTTATCATGTAAAACAATGATCATCGCGAACAAACGAACCGGCTTCAACTGGTGTCTATTGGAAAAGAACGTTCCCCAAATCGGCCGCGCGCAATAGAGTGCATGTATGTGAGAGTGAACCGGGCATTTTCGCCCGCCAAAGGATGAGGAGCGCGAAATTCAAACAATGAACGTGCCAATTGAAAGCAGACATCGCGCTGAACAAATACATACTGTTCCCAGATCGGTAGCTGCCTGGGAAGGGTGGGGGCGATGACGTCAAAGTTGACCCAACTTTTCTCTTGACAAGAGAGAGTTTGGGAGAAAGGCTGCCCTGAGAGTTCTGCTTTACATACAGACATAATTTAAACGGTTTTAGAAACTTTAGAGTGTTTTCTATTCAATAATTATTATTATATGCATATATTAGCAATTTTGGAAAAAAATATTTTCAGTTTACTATGGGCACGCACTTCCTCCAACGGGGGCAGTATTGAGCCATAAGCTCAAGAGGTTAAGGGCTGTATAGACTATAGAGAAAATCCTCCCTCTGTCTCCCTCCTCTCTCCCAATGCCTCCCTCCCTCCTCTCTCCCAATGCCTCCCTCCCTCCTCTCTCCCAATGCCTCCCTCCCTCCCCTCTCTCCCAATGCCTCCCTCCCTCCTCTCCCAATGCCTCCCTCCTTCCTCCCCCATGGCTCCCTCCTTCCTCCCTCTGTCTCCTTCCCTCCCCCATGGCTCCCTCCTTCCTCCCTCTGTCTCCTTCCCTCCCCCATGGCTCCCTCCTTCCTCCCTCTGTCTCCTTCCTCCCCCCATGGCTCCCTCCTTCCTCCCTCTGTCTCCCTCCTCTCTCCCAATGCCTCCTTCCTTCCTCCCCCATGGCTCCCTACTTCCTCCCTCTGTCTCCCTCCTCTCTCCCAATGCCTCCTTCCTTCCTCCCTCTGTCTCCCTCCTCTCTCCCAATGCCTCCTTCCTTCCTCCCCCATGGCTCCCGTCTTCCTCCCCCTCTTTCCCCCCTGCCTTGCTCCCCCTGCTTCCCTTCCTCGTCTCTCCCCACGCCTCCCTCCTTACTCCCCACTCCCTCCCTCCTTCCTTCTCCTTCTGTTGCAAGAGCGACCATCAGTGCCGGGTGGTAAATTAAAGATCAGACCACTGTCAATGTCAGACCCCCTCTCAATTTCTTTCTCCTTTTCTCTCCACCCCAATTTCTCTCATCCCTCTGTATATCTCTCTGTTTCTCTCCCTCGGTATCTCTCTCTCTCTCTTTCTCTCTCTGTATATCTCTCTCTCTCTCTGTTTCTCTCTCTCTGTATATCTCTCTCTCTGTTTCTCTCCCTGTATATCTCTCTCTCTGTTTCTCTCTCTCTGTATATCTCTCTCTCTGTTTCTCTCTCTCTGTATATCTCTCTCTCTGTATATCTCTCTCTGTTTCTCTCTCTCTGTATATCTCTCTCTCTGTTTCGCTCCCTGTATATCTCTCTCTCTGTTTCTCTCTCCCTGTATATCTCTCTCTCTGTTTCTCTCTCTCTGTATATCTCTCTCTCTGTATATCTCTCTCTCTGTTTCTCTCTCTCTGTATATCTCTCTCTCTGTATATCTCTCTCTGTTTCTCTCTCTCTGTATATCTCTCTCTCTGTTTCTCTCTCTGTATATCTCTCTCTCTCTCTGTTTCTCTCTCTCTGTTTCTCTCTCTCTGTATATCTCTCCCTGTATATCTCTCTCTCTGTTTCTCTCTCTCTGTATATCTCTCCCTGTATATCTCTCTCTCTGTTTCTCTCTCTGTATATCTCTCTCTCTGTTTCTCTCTCTCTGTATATCTCTCTCTCTGTTTCTCTCTCTCTGTATATCTCTCTCTCTGTATATCTCTCTCTCTGTTTCTCTCTCTCTGTATATCTCTCTCTCTGTATATCTCTCTCTCTGTATATCTCTCTCTCTGTTTCTCTCTCTCTGTATATCTCTCTCTCTGTTTCTCTCTCTGTATATCTCTCTCTCTGTTTCTCTCTCTCTGTTTCTCTCTCTCTGTATATCTCTCCCTGTATATCTCTCTCTCTGTTTTCTCTCTCTGTATATCTCTCCCTGTATATCTCTCTCTCTGTTTCTCTCTCTGTATATCTCTCTCTCTGTTTCTCTCTCTCTGTATATCTCTCCCTGTATATCTCTCTCTCTGATTCTCTCTCCCTGTATATCTCTCTCTCTGTTTCTCTCTCTCTGTATATCTCTCTCTGTATATCTCTCTCTCTGTTTCTCTCTCTCTGTATATCTCTCTCTGTATATCTCTCTCTGTATATCTCTCTCTCTGTTTCTCTCTCTCTGTATATCTCTCTCTCTGTTTCTCTCTCTCTGTATATCTCTCTCTGTTTCTCTCTCTGTATATCTCTCTCTATTTCTCTCTTTCTCTCTGTATATCACTCTCTGTATATCTCTCCTCTGTATCTCTCTCTCTCTCTCTCTCTCTGTCTCTGTTTCTCTCCCTCTGTATCTCTCTCTCTCTCTCTCTCTGTTTCTCTCCCTCTGTATCTCTCTTTCTCTCTCTCTGTTTCTCTCTCTGTATCTCTCTCTCTCTGTATATCTCTCTCTGTATCTCTCTCTCTCTGTATATCTCTCTCTCTGTCTGTTTCTCTCTCTGTATATATCTCCCTCTGTTTCTCTCTCTCTGTATATCTCTCTCTCTGTTTCTCTCTCTCTGTATTTCTCTCTCTCTATTTCTCTCTCTGTATCTCTGTTTCTCTGTTTCTCTCTCTGTATATCTCTCTCTGTATATCTCTCTCTGTATATCTCTCTCTCTATTTCTCTCTCTGTATCTCTGTTTCTCTGTTTCTCTCTCTGTATATCTCTCTCTCTGTGTTTCTCTCTCTGTATATCTCTCTCTGTATATCTCTCTCTCTGTTTCTCTCTCTGTATATCTCTCTCTCTGTTTCTCTCTCTGTATATATCTCCCTCTGTTTCTCTCTCTCTGTATATCTCTCTCTCTGTTTCTCTCTCTGTATATCTCTCTATCTGTTTCTCTCTCTGTTTCTCTCTCTCTGTATCTCTCTTTCTCTGTTTCTCTCTCTGTATATCTCTCTCTGTGTTTCTCTCTCTCTGTATATCTCTCTCTCTGTTTCTCTCTCTGTATCTCTCTTTCTCTGTTTCTCTCTCTGTCTCTCTCTCTGTATATCTCTCTCTGTATATCTCTCTCTGTATATCTCTCTCTCTGTTTCTCTCTCTCTGTATATCTCTCTCTCTGTGTTTCTCTCTCTGTATATCTCTCTGTGTATCTCTCTCTCTCTGTTTCTCTCTCTGTATATCTCTCTCTCTGTATATCTCCCTCTCTGTTTCTCTCTCTGTATCTCTCTTTCTCTGTTTCTCTCTCTGTCTCTCTCTCTGTATATCTCTCTCTCTGTATATCTCCCTCTCTGTTTCTCTCCCTGTTTATCTCTCTCTGTTTCTCTCCCTGTTTATCTCTCTCTGTTTCTCTCTCTGTATATCTCTCTGTGTTTCTCTCTCTCTGTATATCTCTCTCTGTGTTTTCTCTCTGTATCTCTCACTCTGTTTCTCTCTCTTTCAATCCATGTCCTTTCCCTTCTCTCCCCTTTTCACTCTCTCTCTTGTTCTTTCCCCCTGTCTCTCTCTATCTCTCTGTCTCCCTCTCAGAGACACAGAGGGGGAAGGGGAAGACAGTCTGGCTGAAGGAGATGAGAGGGGAGATGAGAGGGGAGATGAGATGAGAGGGGTGATGGGGCTTTGTGGAGCGAATAGATAAGACAGATGCATTGTTAAGAAATGCAGATTCTACAGCATTCACACTGCATGTTCAATCCCTATCTATCTATCTATCTATCTATCTATCTATCTATCTATCTATCTATCTATCTATCATCTATCTATCTATCTATCTATCTATCTATCTATCTATCTATCTATCTATCTATCTATCTATCTATCTATCTATCTATCTCCTTATCTATCTCTCTATCTATCTCCCTATCTATCTCTCTATTTATCTCCCTATCTATCTATCTCCCTATCTCCTTATCTCTCTATCTATCTATCTCTCTATCTATCTATCTATCTATCTATCTATCTATCTATCTATCTATCTATCTATCTATCTATCTATCTATCTATCTATCTATCTATCTATCTATCTATCTATCTATCTATCTATCTATCTATCTATCTATCTATCTATCTATCTATCTATCTATCTATCTATCTCTCCTCTCTCTCTCTCTCTCTCTCTCTCTCTCTCTCTCTCTCTCTCTCTCTCTCTCTCTCTCTCTGTCTCTCTCTCTCTCTCAATTCAATTTCAATTCAAGGGCTTTATTGGCATGGGAAACATGTGTTAACAAAGCAAGTGAGGTAGACAACATACAAAGTGAATATATAAAGTGAAAAACAACAAAAATTAACATTAAACATTACACATACAGAAATTTCAAAACAGTAAAGACATTACAAATGTCATATTATATATATATACAGTGTTCTAACAATGTACAAATGGCTAAAGGACACAAGATAAAATAAATAAGCATAAATATGGGTTGTATTTACAATGGTGTTTGTTCTTCACTGGTTGCCCTTTTCTCGTGGCAACAGGTACAAGGTAATAACAAGGGTACAGCAAGGGTACAAGGTAATAACCTGGATATATACACAGAGTACCAGTACCTAGGAGACGAGCAGGGGTACGAGGTAATAACCTGGATATATACACAGAGTGCCAGTACCTAGGAGACACGCAGGGGTACGAGGTAATAACGTGGATATATACAAGGAGTACCAGTACCTAGGAGACACGCAGGGGTATGAGGTAATAACCTGGATATATACACAGAGTACCAGTACCTAGGAGACACGCAGGGGTATGAGGTAATAACCTGGATATATACACAGAGTACCAGTACCTAGGAGACACGCAGGGGTACGAGGTAATAACCTGGATATATACACAGAGTACCAGTACCTAGGAGACGAGCAGGGGAACGAGGTAATAACCTGGATATATACACAGAGTACCAGTACCTAGGAGACGAGCAGGGGTATGAGGTAATAACCTGGATATATACACAGAGTACCAGTACCTAGTAGACGAGCAGGGGTACGAGGTAATAACCTGGCTATATACACAGAGTACCAGTACCTAGGAGATGCGTAGGGGTACGAGGTAATAACCTGGCTATATACACAGAGTACCAGTACCTAGGAGACGAGCAGGGGTACGAGGTAATAACCTGGCTATATACACAGAGTACCAGTACCTAGGAGATGCGTAGGGGTATGAGGTAATAACCTGGATATGTACACAGAGTACCAGTACCTAGGAGATGCGTAGGGGTACATTGAGGTAGATATGTACAACTAAGAATAATCTGACGGACAGTAAACAGTAGAACAAACAAACAGTAGAGTCAAAAAAGTTGCAGATGCAGACTGGGTAGCGATTGTTTATTTAACTATTTAACTAATTATTTAGCAGTATTCGGGGTAGAAGCTCTTCGGGGTCCTGTTGGTTCCAGAATTGGTGCATTGGTACCGCTTGCCGTGAAGGTAGCAGAAAGAACAGTCTATGACTTGGGTGGTTGGAGCCTTTGACTATTTTTAGGGCATTCGTCTGACACCGCCTGGTATAGAGGTCCTGGATGGCAGGGAGCTCGTTACCAATGATGTACTGGGCCGTCCTCACTACTCTCTTTAGCACTTTGCGGTCGGATGCCAGGCAGTCAAGATGTTCTCAGTGGTGCAGCTACAGAACCTTTTGAGGATCTTTTCAGATTCCTATCTTCACGACTGTGTTGGTGTGTTTGGAGCATGATAAACCCTTAGTGATGTGGACACCGAGGAACATGAAGCTCTCAACTCGTTCCACTTCAGATCCGTCGATCTGAATAGGGGTGTGTTCGGCCCTCAGTTTCCTGTAGCCAACGATCAGCTCCTTTGTCTTGCACACAGCCAGGTCTCTGACCTCCACTCTGTAGGTGGTCTTATTGTCATGATGATCAAGCCTACCACCACCGTGTCGTCGGCAAACTTAATGAAGCTGTGCGCAACCACACAGTCGGGGTGAACAGGGACTACAGGTGGACTAAGGGGCCCCCCGTGTTGAGGGTCAGAAATAGCAGAGAGAGAGAGAGAGAGCTTGTGAGCATGAGAGCGTGTGAGCGTTAGAGCGAGAGAGAGAGACAGAGGGAGAGAGAGAGAGAGAGAGAGACAGCACGTGAGCGAGAGCGAGATAGTGAGAGAGCGAGGGAGAAAGAGAGAGAGCGAGAGAGAGACAGAGACAGAGACAGAGAGAGAGAGAGAGCGAGAGACAGAGACAGAGACAGAGAGAGAGAGAGAGCATGTGAGCGAGAGAGCGAGAGAGTGAGAGAGCGAGAGGGAGAGAGAGAGAGAGAGAGTGAGAGAGAGAGAGAGAGAGAGAGAGAGAGTGCAGAGGACTGGGTGAACCCCTGGATTAGAGGTTTAACTGGCTGCCATGAAATCCCCTTTTCCTCTCCACTCATCAAGAGGAGATAAAGGAAATTGGCCACATTCTAGAAAAAAGAGAGATTCTCCTGTCATAGTGGTCTGTCTCCCTTGTTGTTGTTTCAAGTAAGATGCCTCTGACATCTTCACATTGGTGAATGTGTTGTTTTTCTCTGTTGTGAGAGAAAGGGTGTGCGTCCCAAATGTATTTTATAGTGCAATATTTTTGATCATAGCCTAAAATTGAATCCGGCCTGGCATTGGAATCTGCCATTGTCTTGCCTCCAGGACAGCCGGGAGAACAGAGACAGAGAAGGAGACAGAAAAAGAGAGAGAGAGTGAAAGAGTGAAAGAGAGGTTGCTATGGTTACCTCCCCAGGAGATGGGAGTGCACTTGTTTATCTGTTGGCCAGTGAGCGGCTGGCGGGTTCCCGAGCAGATGTGTGTGTGTGTGTGTGTTTTCACCACCTTCTTCTCCAGAGGAGGAACCAACCAGCCACCACTGACCTGAAGCCAGCTCTACTCTCTCTGTTTTTACCACGGCAACCGCCAAACAAACACTACTGTCTACCACTGTGCTCAAAATGCCTAACACGTAAACATTGACTCTACCTTGCAGATTCACACATACTGTTGTGTTGAGGAAGCCTCCACCAGGGCAGATCTCAGAGGAAGAGAAACAAGGAATTATAGGTTGTTAGCAAACCACAAACAGAGATCTACTGGAACTAACAACAGGGGACACATGCTGCTAACGTAGAAAGAAAGACAGACAGACAGACAGACAGACAGACAGACAGACAGACAGACAGACAGACAGACAGACAGACAGACAGACAGACAGACAGACAGACAGACAGACAGACAGACAGACAGACAGACAGACAGACAGACAGACAGACAGACAGACAGACAGACAGATGAAAAAGAGGAGATACAGAGAGAGCGAGAGAGAGGGGGAGTGAGAGAGAGAGATACATAGAGAGAGAGAGCAAGAGAGACATAGAGACAGAACGAGAGAAAGAATAAACAGAGAGAGAGAGAGAGAGAGAGAGACCTATAGCTCATCTCTTGGTGGTAGTACTGTAGACTACTTATTCACTGACCTCAACCCAGAGTCTCTCAGAGCTTTCACAGTCAGTCTGACACTGACATCCCTATCAGATCACAGCAAAATCACAGTCTACTAGAACAGGCATCAAAGCCAAAGGAACCGAATAATATTAAGAAATGCTATAGACAGAAGGAACGTAATGTGGAAACCGACCAAAAAACATATTCAAACCTTTTTAGACAACTTCCTGGACAAAATGTTTCACTGTAGTAGAGAAGGTGTAAACTTGGCAGTTGAAACCTAACAGTATATTTCCATATGTTGGCGCATCAGATCACAGCAAAATCACAGTCTACTAGAACAGGCATCAAAGCCAAAGGAACCGAATAATATTAAGAAATGCTATAGACAGAAGGAACGTAATGTGGAAACCGACCAAAAAACATATTCAAACTTTTTAGACAACTTCCTGGACAAAATGTTTCACTGTAGTAGAGAAGGTGTAAACTTGGCAGTTGAAACCTAACAGTATATTTCCCTATCAAATCTAAAAATGTAGAAGGTAATCAACAACAATGACAAATGGTTGATGAAGAATGCTGAAACCTAAGAAAGAAACTGAGAAACCTATCTAACCAAAAACATAGAGACTCAGAAAACCTGAGTCTACACCTTCACTATGGTGAATCACTAAAACAATACAGAAATACACTACGGAAAAGAAGGAACAGCACGTCAGAAATCAGCTCAATGTAAGTGAAGAATTTATAGACTCGAACCACTTCTGGGAAAATTGGAAAACACCAAACAAACAACAACCCAAAGAGTTACCTATCCAAAACGGAGATGTATAGGCAAACCACTTCTCCAATCTTTTTGGCCCTATAACAAAGAACAAACAGCAAAAACATATACATGATCAAATACAAATCTTAGAATCAACTGTTAAAGACTACCAGAACCCACTGGATTCTCCAATTACATTGAAGGAACAAAATACAAACCCTCCAATTCAAAAAGGCCTGTGATGTTGATGGTATCCTCAATAAAATGATAAAATATACAGACCACAAATTCCAATTGGTTATACTTAAACTCTTTAACATCATCCATAGCTCTGGCATTGTCCCCAATATTTGGAACCAAGGACTGATCACCCCAATCCACAAAGTGGAGACAAATTTGACCCCAATAACTACCATGGGATATGTGTCAACAGCAACCTTGGAAAAATCCTCTGCATTATCATTAACAGCAGACTTGTACATTTCCTCAGTGAATACAATGTACTGAGCAAATGTCAATTTGGCTTTTACCAAATTACCGTACAACAGACCACGTATTCACCCTGCACAACCTAATTGACAAACAAACAAACCAAAAAAAAAGGCAAAGTCGTCTCATGCTTTACTGATTTCAAAAAAGCCTTTGACTCAATTTGGCATGAGGGTCTACAATACAAATGATTGGAAAGTGGCGTTGGGGGAAAAAACATACGACATTATAAAATCCATGTACACAAACAACAAGTGTGCGGTTAAAATTGGTTAAAAAAACACACCACCACATTACTTTCCACGGGGCCATGAGGTGAGACAGGGATGATGTTTAAAAACTTCTTACTGCTGAAATCCCGCTAACGGGATCGATATGACAACAGCCAGTGAAAGTGCAGGGCGCAAAACTCAAACAACAGAAATCTCATAATTAAAATTCCTCAAACATGCAAGAATTTTACACCATTTTAAAGATAAACTTGTTGTTAATCCAGCCACAGTGTCCGATTTCAAAAACATTTTGTGACGAAAGCACACCAAAAGATTATGTAAGGTGAGTGCCTAGTCACAGAAAAACACAGCCATTTTTCCAGCCAAAGAGAGGAGTCACAAAAAGAAAAAAAATCACTAACCTTTGATGATCTTCATCAGATGACACTCATAGGACTTCATGTTACACAATACATGTATGTTTTGTTCGATGAAGTTCATCCGGTGATTTTGCAAAAAGCCACATCAATTTACAGAAAAACTCATAATAAACATTGATAAAAGATACAAGTCTTATGCGTGGAATTATAGATATACTTCGCCTTAATGCAACCACTGTGTCAGATTTCAAAAACACCTTATGGAAAAAGCACACCATGCAATAATCTGAGCATAGCGCTCAGACACAAAAACAAGCCATACAGATACCCGCCATGTTGTGGAGTAAACAACAGTCAGAAACAGCATTATACATATTCACTTACCTTTGATGATCTTCATCAGAATACACTCGCAGGAATCCCAGTTCCATAATAAATATTTGTTTTGTTCGATAAAGTCCATCATTTATGTCCAAATACCTCCTTTATGTTGGCGCATTTAGTTCACAAATCCAAATTCATGAGGAGCAAGCACTAGGTCCAGACGAAAAGTAAAAAAGTTCCATTACAGTTCGTAAAAACATGTCAAACGATGTATAGACTCAATCTTTAGTATGTTTTTAACATAAATCTTCAATAATGTTTCAACCGGAGAATTCCTTTGTCTTTAGAAATGCAATGGAATTCAGCTACCTCTCACGGGAGTGCGCGTGATCAGCTCTTGCCACACCTTTGGTTGAAACAGCTCTCTTTCTCTTCCCTTTCACAGTAGAAGCCTCAAACAAGGTTCTAACGACTGTTGACATCTAGTGGAAGCCTTAGGAAGTGCAATCACATCAAATGTACACTGTATCTTGGATAGGCAAAGAGTTGAAAAACTACAAACCTCAGATTTCCCACTTCCTGGTTGGATTTTTTCTCAGGTTTTCGCCTGCCATATGACTTCTGTTATACTCACAGACATCATTCAAACAGTTTTAGAAACTTCGGAGTGTTTTCCATCCAAACCCTACTAGTAATATGCATATCTTAGCTTCTGGGCCTGAGTTGCAGGCAGTTTACTCTGGGCACCTTATTCATCCAAGCTACTCAATACTTCCGCCCTTAAGCCCTTGAGCACTTGAACAGTCTGCAGCACCTGGCTTCACGCTACTAGAATCTGAAGTCAAATGTCTACTGTGTGCTGATGATCTGGTGCTTCTGTACCCAACCAAGGAGGGCCTACAGAAGCACCTAGCTCTTCTGCACTGATACTGTCAGACCTGGGCCCTGACAGTAAAACAAATAATGGTGTTCCTAACAAGGTCCAGTTGTCTGGACCACAAATACAAATTCCATCTAAACACCATTGCCAGACAGCACACAAAAAACAATACATACCTCGGCCTAAACATCGGTGCCAAAGGTAATTCCCACAAAGCTGTGAACGAGCTGAGAGACATGGCAAGAACAGCCTTCTATGCCATCAAAAGGATATAAAATTAGACATACCAATTAGGATCTGGCTAAAAATACTTGAATCAGTTATAGAACCCTTGCCCTTTATGGTTGCGAGGTCTGGGGTCTGATCACCAACCAATAATTTAAAAAATGGGACAAACACCAAATTGAGACTCCGCATGCAGAATTATGCAAAAATATCCTCAGCGTACAACGTAAAAACCCAAATAATGCATGCAGAGACGAATTAGGACGATACCCGCTAATGATCAAAATCCAGAAAAGAGCTGTTAAATTCTACAACCTAAAAGGAAGCAATTCCTAAACATTCCATAACAAAGTCATCACCTACAGAGAGATGAACTTGGAGAAGAGTCCCCTAAGCAAGCTGGTCCTGGGGCTCTGTTCACAAACAGACCCCACAGAGCCCCAGGGCAGCAACAAAATTAGACCCAACCAAATCATGAAAAAACAAAAAGATAATTACTTGACGCATTGGAAAGAATTAACAAAAAACAGAGCAAACTGAATGTTATTTGGCCCTAAACAGAGAGTACACAGTGGCAGAATACCTAACCACTGTGACTGACCCAAACTTAAGGAAAGCTTTGACTATGTACAGACTCAGTGAGCATAGCCTTGCTATTGAGAAAGCTCTCAAGAAAAGGCTATGTGCACACTGCCAACAAAATGAGGTGGAAACTGAGCTGCACTTCCTAACCTCCTGCCAAGTGTATGACCATATTAGAGACACATATTTCCCTCAGATTACACAGTCCCACAAATAATTTGAAAACAAACCAAATCTTGATGAACTCTCATATCTATTGGGTGAAATACCATCAGAGCAGCAAGACTTGTGACCTTTTGCCACATTTATCTTCCCTTTTGTACATTCTAACTATTTGTACATAATATGACATTTGACATGTTTTATTTTAAAACGTATGTGAGTGTACTGTTTACTGTTACATTTTATTTTTTCATTTCACATTTGTTTATCTTCTTCACTTGCTTCGACAATGTTAGCATATGTTTCCCATGCCAATAAAGCCCTTACATTGAAATTGAATTGAATTGAGAGAGAGAGAGAGAGAGAGAGAGAGAGAGAGAGAGAGAGAGAGAGAGAAGGAAAGAGAGAGAGTGAAGGAGAGCGAGAGAGAGAGAGAGAGAGAGAGAGAGGGGCAATAGGAACCGGCAGACATAAAAAGGCATGGCTACCCAAAGAGGAGAGTATTTGTGGTCACTGCACGACAGGGGAGATAGAGACAAAGGTGCACTTCCTCCTTTACTATGAGAAATATTTCTCACCAAGGGAACAATTATTCACAGAAATTACTTTTCTTCTTAAACCCAGAGGAAAAACAAACCATACTTATGGCCGAAGGAGTAACGGTTCTTCTTGCAGCCAAAATGCCTGAAGAACACTTAAAAATAACATCTGCATAGTTAGCAGTAAATTACTTATTATTAGTATTATTGTTATTATTTTTATTATTGTTGTGATTATTATTCCAAACTGTATTGGTACGGGTAGTAGGGGTGATGGTAATGGTAGTAGTTAAATGGTGGTAGTCATGGTGGTAGTAGTAGTAACAATTATAGTAGTTGTAGAACTGATGTAATGGTGAGGATGACAGTTAGTTATATTGCTATAGTTTTAGTAAGAAGAGATAGTAGTAGGTAGAGATAGAGGTATATCAGAGGTAGAAATGCTACTGGTGGTAATGGTGGTAATGGTACTCAACGTCAACAAAACTAAGGAGATGATTGTGGACTTCAGGAAACAGCAGAGGGAACACCCCCCCATCCACATCGATGGAACAGTAGTGGAGAGGGTAGCAAGTTTTAAGTTCCTCGGCATACACATCACAGACAAACTGAATTGGTCCACTCACACAGACAGCATCGTGAGGAAGGCGCAGCAGCGCCTCTTCAACCTCAGGAGGCTGAAGAAATTCGGCTTGTCACCAAAAGCACTCACAAACTTCTACAGATGCACAATCGAGAGCATCCTGGCGGGCTGTATCACCGCCTGGTATGGCAACTGCACCGCCCTCAACCGTAAGGCTCTCCAGAGGGTAGTGAGGTCTGCACAACGCATCACCGGGGGCAAACTACCTGCCCTCCAGGACACCTACACCACCCGATGCTACAGGAAGGCGATAAAGATCATCAAGGACATCAACCACCCGAGCCACTGCCTGTTCACCCCGCTGTCATCCAGAAGGCGAGGTCAGTACAGGTGCATCAAAGCTGGGACCGAGAGACTGAAAAACAGCTTCTATCTCAAGGCCATCAGACTGTTAAACAGCCACCACTAACATTGAGTGGCTACTGCCAACACACTGTCAATGACACTGACTCTACTCCAGCCACTTTAATCATGGGAATTGATGGGAAATGATGTAAATATATCACTAGCCACTTTAAACAATGCTACCTTATATAATGTTACTTACCCTACATTATTCATCTCATATGCATACGTAGATACTGTACTCTATATCATCGACTGCATCCTTATGTAATACATGTATCACTAGCCACTTTAACTACGCCACTTGGTTTACATACTCATCTCATATGTATATACTGTACTCGATATCATCTACTGTATCTTGCCTATGCTGCTCTGTACCATCACTCATTCATATATCCTTATGTACATATTCTTTATCCCCTTACACTGTGTATAAGACAGTAGTTTTTTGGGAATTGTTAGTTAGATTACTTGTTCGTTATTACTGCATTGTCGGAACTAGAAGCACAAGCATTTCGCTACACTCGCATTAACATCTGCTAACCATGTGTATGTGACAAATAAAATTTGATTTGATTTGATTTGGTAGTAGTAGAGATAAAGGTAGAAGTGCTACTAGTGGTAATGGTAGTCGTAGGGATATCAGAGGTAGAAATGCTACTAGTGGTGATGGTAGTAGTAGAAATATCAGAGGTAAAAATGCGACTAGTGGTGATGGTAGTAGTAGCGATAAAGGTAGAAATGCTACTAGTGGTAATGGTAGTAATAGAATAAAGGTAGAAGTGCTACTAGTGGTAATGGTAGTAATAGAGATAAAGGTAGAAGTGCTACTAGTAGTGATGGTAGTAGTAGAGATAAAGGTAGAAGTGCTACTAGTGGTAATGGTAGTAGTAGAGATAAAGGTAGAAGTTCTACTAGTGGTAATGGTAGTAGTAGAGATATCAGAGGTAGAAATGCTACTAGTGGTAATGGTAGTAATAGAGATAAAGGTAGAAATGCTACTAGTGGTAAGGGTAGTAGCAGAGATAAAGGTAGAAGTGCTACTAGTGGTAATGGTAGTAGTAGAGATATCAGAGGTAGAAATGCTACTAGTGGTAATGGTAGTAGAGATAAAGGTAGAAGTGCTACTAGTGGTAATGGTAGTAGTAGAGATAAAGGTAAAATGCCACTAGTGGTAATGGTAGTAATAGAGATAAAGGTAGAAGTGCTACTAGTGGTAATGGTAGTAGTAGAGATAAAGGTAGAAATAAAGGTAGAAGTGCTACTAGTGGTAATGGTAGTAGTAGAGATATCAGAGGTAGAAATGCTACTAGTGGTAATGGTAGTAATAGAGATAAAGGAGAAGTGCTCCTAGTGGTGATGGTAGTAATAGAGATAAAGGTAGAAGTGCTACTAGTGGTAATGTAGTAGAGTAGTAGAAGATACTAGTGGTGATGGTAGTAACAGAGTAAAAGGTAGAAGTGCTACTAGTGGTGATGGTAGTAGTAGAGATATCAGAGGTAGAAATGCTACTAGTGGTAATGGTAGTAGTAGGATATCAGAGGTAGAAGTGCTACTTGTGGTAATGGTAGTAGTAGAGATAAAGGTAGAAATGCTACTAGTGTTGATGGTAGTAATAGAGATAAAGGTAGAAGTGCTACTAGTGGTGATGGTAGTAGTAGAGATAAAGGTAGAAGTGCAACTAGTGGTGATGGTAGTAGTAGAGATATCAGAGGTAGAAGTGCTACTAGTGGTAATGGTAGTCGTAGAGATAAAGGTAGAAGTGCTACTAGTGGTAATGGTAGAGAAGAGATATCAGAGGTAGCAATGCTACTAGTGGTAATGTAGTAGTAGAGATATCAGAGGTAGAAATGCTACTAGTGGTAATGGTAGTAGTAGAGATAAAGGTAGAAGTGCTACTAGTGGTGATGGTAGTAATAGAGATAAAGGTAGAAGTGCTACTAGTGGTGATGGTAGTAGTAGAGATAAAGGTAGAATAGTGGTGATGGTAGTAGTAGAGATATCAGAGGTAGAAGTGCTACTAGTGGTAATGGTAGTAGTAGAGATAAAGGTAGAAATGCTACTAGTGGTAATGGTAGTAGTAGAGATAAAGGTAGAAGTGCTACTAGTGGTAATGGTAGTAGTAGAGATAAAGGTAGAAGCGCTAGTAGTGGTAATGGTAGTAGCAGAGATAAAGGTAGAAATGCTACTAGTGGTGATGGTAGTAGTAGAGATAAAGGTAGAAATGCTACTAGTGGTGATGGTAGTAGTAGAGATAAAGGTAGAAGTGCCACTAGTGGTAATGGTAGTAGTAGAGATAAAGGTAGAAGTGCTACTAGTGGTAATGGTAGTAGTAGAGATAAAGGTAGAAGTGCTACTAGTGGTGATGGTAGTAGTAGGGATATCAGAGGTAGAAGTGCTACTAGTGGTAATGGTAGTAATAGAGATAAAGGTAGAAGTGCTACTAGTGGTGATGGTAGTAGTAGAGATAAAGGTAGAAGTGCTACTAGTGGTAATGGTAGTAGTAGAGATAAAGGTAGAAGTGCTACTAGTGGTGATGGTAGTAGTAGGGATATCAGAGGTAGAAGTGCTACTAGTGGTAATGGTAGTAGTAGAGATATCAGAGGTAGAAGTGCTACTAGTGGTGATGGTAGTAATAGAGATAAAGGTAGAAGTGCTACTAGTGGTAATGTAGTAGTAGAGATATCAGAGGTAGCAATGCTACTCGTGGTAATGGTAGTAGTACAGATAAAGGTAGAAGTGCTACTAGTGGTAATGGTAGTAGTAGAGATATCAGAGGTAGAAATGCTACTAGTGGTGGTAATGGTAGAAGTGCTACTAGTGGTAATGGTAGTAGTAGAGATAAAGGTAGAAGTGCTACTAGTGGTAATGGTAGTAGTAGAGATATCAGAGGTAGAATGCTACTAGTGGTAATGGTAGTAGTAGGATATCAGAGGTAGAAGTGCTACTAGTGGTAATGGTAGTAGTAGGGATATCAGAGGTAGAAGTGCTACTAGTGGTAATAGTAGTAGTATCAGAGGTAGAAGTGACTAGTGGTAGTGGTAGTAGTAGAGATAAAGGTAGTAGTGCTACTAGTGGTAATGGTAGTAGTAGAGATAAAGGTAGAAGTGCTACTAGTGGTAATGGTAGTAGGGATATCAGAGGTAGAAGTGACTAGTGGTAATGGTAGTAGTAGAGATAAAGGTAGAAGTGCTACTAGTGGTAATGGTAGTAGTAGGGATATCAGAGGTAGAAGTGCTACTAGTGGTAATGGTAGTAGTAGAGATAAAGGTAGAAATGCTACTAGTGGTAATGGTAGTAGTAGGGATATCAGAGGTAGAAGTGCTACTAGTGATGATGGTAGTAGTAGAGATATCAGAGGTAGAAATGCTACTAGTGGTAATGGTAGTAGTAGGGATATCAGAGGTAGAAATGCTACTAGTGTTAATGGTAGTAGTAGAAATATCAGAGGTAAAAATGTGACTAGTGGTGATGGTAGTAGTAGCGATAAAGGTAGAAATGCTACTAGTGGTAATGGTAGTAATAGAGATAAAGGTAGAAATGCTACTAGTGGTAATGGTAGTAATAGAGATAAAGGTAGAAGTGCTACTAGTGGTGATGGTAGTAGTAGAGATAAAGGTAGAGTGGTAATGGTAGTAGAAGAGATAAAGGTAGAAGTGCTACTAGTGGTGATGGTAGAGATAAAGGTAGAAGATTACTAGTGGTGATGGTAGTGCTAAAGGTAGGTAATGGTGACGGTAGTAGTAGAGATATCAGAGGTAGAAATGCTACTAGTGGTAATGGTAGTAGTAGGGATATCAGAGGTAGAAGTGCTACTAGTGGTAATGGTAGTAGTAGAGATAAAGGTAGAAATGCTACTAGTGGTGATGGTAGTAATAGAGATAAAGGATAGAAGTGCTACTAGTGGTGATGGTAGTAGTAGAGATAAAGGTAGAAGTGCTACTAGTGGTGATGGTAGTAGTAGAGATATCAGAGGTAGAAGTGCTACTAGTAGAGATAAAGGTAGAAGTGCTACTAGTGGTAATGGTAGTAGTAGAGATATCAGAGGTAGCAATGCTACTAGTGGTAATGGTAGTAGTAGAGATATCAGAGGTAGAAATGCTACTAGTGGTAATGGTAGTAGTAGAGATAAAGGTAGAAGTGCTACTAGTGGTAATGGTAGTAGTAGAGATAAAGGTAGAAATGCTACTAGTGGTAATGGTAGTAGTAGAGATAAAGGTAGAAGTGCTACTAGTGGTAATGGTAGTAGTAGAGATAAAGGTAGAAGTGCTAGTAGTGGTAATGGTAGTAGTAGAGATAAAGGTAGAAATGCTACTAGTGGTGATGGTAGTAGTAGAGATAAAGGTAGAAATGCTACTAGTGGTGATGGTAGTAGTAGAGATAAAGGTAGAAGTGCTACTAGTGGTAATGGTAGTAGTAGAGATAAAGGTAGAAGTGCTACTAGTGGTAATGGTAGTAGTAGAGATAAAGGTAGAAGTGCTACTAGTGGTGATGGTAGTAGTAGGGATATCAGAGGTAGAAGTGCTACTAGTGGTAATGTAGTAATAGAGTAGTACTAGTGGTGATGGTAGTAGTAGAGATAAAGGTAGAAGTGCTACTAGTGGTAATGGTAGTAGTAGAGATAAAGGTAGAAGTGCTACTAGTGGTGATGGTAGTAGTAGGGATATCAGAGGTAGAAGTGCTACTAGTGGTAATGGTAGTAGTAGAGATATCAGAGGTAGAAGTGCTACTAGTGGTGATGGTAGTAATAGAGATAAAGGTAGAAGTGCTACTAGTGGTAATGGTAGTAGTAGAGATATCAGAGGAGCAATACTCGTGGTAATGGTAGTAGTACAGATAAAGGTAGAAGTGCTACTAGTGGTAATGGTAGTAGTAGGGATATCAGAGGTAGAAATGCTACTAGTGGTAATGGTAGTAGTAGAGATAAAGGAGAAGTGCCACTAGTGGTAATGGTAGTAGTAGAGATAAAGGTAGAAGTGCTACTAGTGGTAATGGTAGTAGTAGAGATATCAGAGGTAGAATGCTACTAGTGGTAATGGTAGTAGTAGGGATATCAGAGGTAGAAGTGCTACTCGTGGTAATGGTAGTAGTAGGGATATCAGAGGTAGAAGTGCTACTAGTGGTAATGGTAGTAGTAGGGATATCAGAGGTAGAAGTGCTACTAGTGGTAATGGTAGTAGTAGAGATAAAGGTAGTAGTGCTACTAGTGGTAATGGTAGTAGTAGAGATAAAGGTAGAAGTGCTAGTGGTACTAGTGGTAATAGAAGTGTAGTGGTAATGGTAGTAGTAGAGATAAAGGTAGAAGTGCTACTAGTGGTAATGGTAGTAGTAGGGATATCAGAGGTAGAAGTGCTACTAGTGGCAATGGTAGTAGTAGAGATAAAGGTAGAAGTGCTACTAGTGGTAATGGTAGTAGTAGGGATATCAGAGGTAGAAATGCTACTAGTGGTAATGGTAGTAGTAGGGATATCAGAGGTAGAAGTGCTACTAGTGGTAATGGTAGTAGTAGAGATATCAGAGGTAGAAATGCTACTAGTGGTAATGGTAGTAGTAGGTAGAAATGTGACTAGTGGTGATGGTAGTAGTAGCGATAAAGGTAGAAATGCTACTAGTGGTAATGGTAGTAATAGAGATAAAGGTAGAAATGCTACTAGTGGTAATGGTAGTAATAGAGATAAAGGTAGAAATGCTACTAGTGGTGATGGTAGTAATAGAGATAAAGGTAGAAGTGCTACTAGTGGTAATGGTAGTAGTAGAGATAAAGGTAGAAGTGCTACTAGTGGTAATGGTAGTAGTAGAGATATCAGAGGTAGAAATGCTACTAGTGGTAATGGTAGTAATAGAGATAAAGGTAGAAGTGCTACTAGTGGTAATGGTAGTAGTAGAGATATCAGAGGTAGAAATGCTACTAGTGGTAATGGTAGTAGTAGAGATATCAGAGGTAGAAGTGCTACTAGTGGTGATGGTAGTAGTAGAGATAAAGGTAGAAGTGCTACTAGTGGTAATGGTAGTAGTAGAGATAAAGGTAGAAGTGCTACTAGTGGTGATGGTAGTAGTAGAAAGGTAGAATTATTACTAGTGGTGATGGTAGTAATAGAGGTAGAAGTGCTACCAGTGGTGATGGTAGTAGTAGAGATATCAGAGGTAGAAGTGCTACTAGTGGTAATGGTGGTAGTCAGAGGTAGGGACTTGTGGTAGTAGTAGAGATAAAGGTAGAAGTGCTACTAGTGGTGATGGTAGTAATAGAGATAAAGGTAGAAGTGCTACTAGTGGTGATGGTAGTAGTAGAGATAAAGGTAGAAGTGCTACTAGTGGTAATGGTAGTAGTATAGATATCAGAGGTAGAAGTGCTACTAGTGGTAATGGTAGTCGTAGAGATAAAGGTAGAAGTGCTACTAGTGGTAATGGTAGTAGTAGAGATATCAGAGGTAGAAATGCTACTAGTGGTAATGGTAGTAGTAGAGATATCAAGGTAGAAATGCTACTAGTGGTAATAGTAGTAGAGATAAAGGTAGAAGTGCTACTAGTGGTAATGGTAGTAGTAGAGATAAAGGTAGAAATGCTACTAGTGGTGATGGTAGTAGTAGAGATAAAGGTAAAAGTGCTACTAGTGGTAATGGTAGTAGTAGAGATAAAGGTAGAAGTGCTACTAGTGGTGATGGTAGTAGTAGAGATATCAGATGTAGAAATGCTACTCGTGGTAATGGTAGTAGTACAGATAAAGGTAGAAGTGCTACTCAACTGTTCTGCCTTATTATTATTCGACCATGCTGGTCATTTATGAACATTTGAACATCTTGGCCATGTTCTGTTATAATCTCCAGTAGTAGAGATAAAGGTAGAAGTGCTACTAGTGGTAATGGTAGTAGTAAAGATAAAGGTAGAAATGCTACTAGTGGTGATGTTAGTAGTAGAGATATCAGAGGTAGAAATGCTACTAGTGGTAATGGTAGTAGTAGGGATATCAGAGGTAGAAGTGCCACTAGTGGTAATGGTAGTATGTAGAGATAAAGGTAGAAGTGCTACTAGTGGTAATGGCAGTAGTAGAGATATCAGAGGTAGAAATGCTACTAGTGGTAATGGTAGTAATAGAGATAAAGTTAGAAGTGCTACTAGTGGTGATGGTAGTAATAGAGACAAAAGGTAGAAGTGTTACTAGTGTGATGGTAGTAGTAAAGATAAAGGTAGAAATCAGATGGTAGTAGTAGAGATAAAGGTAGAAATGCTACTAGTGGTAATGGTAGTAGTAGAGATAAAGGTAGAAGTGCTACTAGTGGTAATGGTAGTAGTAGAGATAAAGGTAGAAATGCTACTAGTGGTGATGGTAGTAGTAGAGATAAAGGTAGAAGTGCTACTAGTGGTAATGGTAGTAGTAGAGATAAAAAGAAGTGCTACTAGTGGTAATGGTAGTAGTAGAGATAAAGGTAGAAGTGCTACTAGTGGTAATGGTAGTAGTAGAGATAAAGGTAGAAATGCTACTAGTGGTGATGGTAGTAGTAGAGATAAAGGTAGACTAAAGTAGTAGTAGAGATAAAGGTAGAAGTGCTACTAGTGGTAATGGTAGTAGTAGAGATAAAGGTAGAAGTGCTACTAGTGGTAATGGTAGTAGTAGAGATAAAGGTAGAAATGCTACTAGTGGTGATGGTAGTAGTAGAGATAAAGGTAGAAATGCTACTAGTGGTGATGGTAGTAGTAGAGATAAAGGAGAAGTGCTACTAGTGGTAATGGTAGTAGTAGAGATAAAGGTAGAAGTGCTACTAGTGGTAATGGTAGTAGTAGAGATAAAGGTAGAAGTGCTACGTAGTGGTGATGGTAGTAGTAGGGATATCAGAGGTAGAAGTGCTACTAGTGGTAATGGTAGTAGTAGAGATATCAGAGGTAGAAGTGCTACTAGTGGTGATGGTAGTAATAGAGTAAAAGGTAGAAGTGCTACTAGTGGTAATGGTAGTAGTAGAGATATCAGAGGTAGCAATGCTACTCGTGGTAATGGTAGTAGTATAGAGATTAAAGGTAGAAGTGCTACTAGTGGTAATGGTAGTAGTAGGGATATCAGAGGTAGAAATGCTACTAGTGGTAATGGTAGTAGTAGAGATAAAGGTAGAAGTGCTACTAGTGGTAATGGTAGTAGTAGGGATATCAGAGGTAGAAGTGCTACTAGTGGTAATGGTAGTAGTAGATAAAGGTAGAAGTGATAGTGGTAATGGTAGTAGTAGGATATCATGGAGGTAGAAGTGCTACTAGTGGTAATGGTAGTAGTAGAGATAAAGGTAGAAGTGCTACTAGTGGTAATGGTAGTAGTAGATATCAGAGGTAGAGGTGCTACTAGTGGTAATGGTAGTAGTAGAGATAAAGGCAGAAGTGCTACTAGTGCTACTGGTAGTAGTAGGATATCAGAGGTAGAAATGCTACTAATGGTAGTAGTAGGGATATCAGAGGTAGAAGTGCTACTAGTGGTGATGGTAGTAGTAGGGATATCAGAGGTAGAAATGCTACTAGTGGTAATGGTAGTAGTAGGGATATCAGAGGTAGAAGTGCTACTAGTGGTGATGGTAGTAGAAGCGATAAAGGTAGAAATGCTACTAGTGGCGATGGTAGTAGTAGAGATAAAGGTAGAAGTGCTACTAGTGGTAATGGTAGTAGTAGAGATAAAGGTAGAAGTGCTACTAGTGGTAATGGTAGTAGTAGAGATAAAGGTAGAAGTGCTACTAGTGGTGATGGTAGTAGTAGGGATATCAGAGGTAGAAGTGCTACGAGTGGTAATGGTAGTAGTAGAGATATCAGAGGTAGAAGTGCTACTTTTGGTAATGGTAGTAGTAGAGATAAAGGTAGAAATGCTACTAGTGGTAATGGTAGTAGTAGAGATAGTAGAAAGATAATGGTAGTAGTAGAGATAAAGGTAGAAGTGCTACTAGTGGTAATGGTAGTAATAGAGATAAAGGTAGAAGTGCTACTAGTGGTGATGGTAGTAGAAGAGATAAAGGTAGAAGTGCTACTAGTGGTAATGGTAGTAGTAGAGATAAAGGTAGAAGTGCTACTAGTGGTAATGGTAGTAGTAGAGATAAAGGTAGAAGTGCTACTAGTGGTAATGGTAGTAGTAGAGATAAAGGTAGAAGTGCTACTAGTGGTAATGGTAGTAGTAGAAAGATATGGTAGTAGGTAGAAGTGCTACTAGTGGTAATGGTAGTAGTAGAGATAAAGGTAGAAGTGCTACTAGTGGTAATGGTAGTAGTAGAGATAAAGGTAGAAGTGCTACTAGTGGTGATGGTAGTAGTAGGGATATCAGAGGTAGAAGTGCTACTAGTGGTAATGGTAATGGTAGTAGCTACTAGATGGATATAGAGATAAAGGTAGAAGTGCTACTAGTGGTGATGGTAGTAGTAGAGATAAAGGTAGAAGTGCTACTAGTGGTAATGGTAGTAGTAGAGATATCAGAGGTAGAAATGCTACTAGTGGTAATGGTAGTAGTAGAGATATCAGAGGTAGAAATGCTACTAGTGGTAATGGTAGTAAGTAGAGATAAAGGTAGAAGTGCTACTAGTGGTAATGGTAGTAGTAGAGATATCAAGGTAGAAGTGCTACTAGTGGTGATGGTAGTAGTAGAGATAATGGAAAGTAGTAGAGATGGTCAAAGAGATAAAATGCTACTAGTGGTAATGGTAGTAGTAGAGATAAAGGTAGAAGTGCTACTAGTGGTAATGGTAGTAGTAGAGATAAAGGTAGAAGTGCTACTAGTGGTAATGGTAGTAGTAGAGATAAAATGAATGCTACTAGTGGTATGGTAGTAGTAGAGATAAAGGTAGAAGTGCTACTAGTGGTAATGGTAGTAGTAGAGATATCAGAGGTAGAAATGCTACTAGTGGTAATGGTAGTAGTAGAGATAAAGGTAAAAGTGCTACTAGTGGTAATGGTAGTAGTAGAGATAAAGGTAGAAATGCTACTAGTGGTGATGGTAGTACAAGAGATAAAGGTAGAAATGTTACTAGTGGTGATGGTAGTAGTAGAGATAAAGGTAGAAGTGCTACTAGTGGTGATGGTAGTAGTAGGGATATCAGAGGTAGAAGTGCTACGAGTGGTAATGGTGGTAGTAGTAGAGATATCAGAGGTAGAAGTGCTACTAGTGGTAATGGTAGTAATAGAGATAAAGGTAGAAGTGCTACTAGTGGTGATGGTAGTAGTAGAGATAGAGGTAGAAGTGCTACTAGTGGTAATGGTAGTAGTAGAGATAAAGATAATGGTAGTAGTAGAGATAAAGGTAGAAGTGCTACTAGTGGTGATGGTAGTAGTAGAGATATCAGAGGTAGAAGTGCTACTAGTGGTAATGGTAGTAGTAGAGATATCAAGGTAGAAGTGCTACTAGTGGTGATGGTAGTAGTAGAGATAAAGGTAGAAGTGCTACTAGTGGTAATGGTAGTAGTAGAGATAAGAGGTAGAAGTGCTACTAGTGGTAATGGTAGTAGTAGAGATAAAGGTAGAAGTGCTACTAGTCAATGGTAGTAGTAGGGATAAATGCTACTAGTGGTAATGGTAGTAGTAGAGATAAAGGTAGAAGTGCTACTAGTGGTAATGGTAGTAGTAGAGATAAAGGTAGAAGTGCTACTAGTGGTAATGGTAGTAGTAGAGATATCAGAGGTAGAATGCTACTAGTGGTAATGGTAGTAGTAGGGATATCAGAGGTAGAAGTGCTACTAGTGGTAATGGTAGTAGTAGGGATAAAGGTAGAAGTGCTACTAGTGGTAATGGTAGTAGTAGGGATATCAGAGGTAGAAGTGCTACTAGTGGTAATGGTAGGTAGAGATGCTAGTGCTACTAGTGGTAATGGTAGTAGTAGAGATAAAGGTAGAAGTGCTACTAGTGGTAATGGTAGTAGTAGGGATATCAGAGGTAGAAGTGCTACTAGTGGTAATGGTAGTAGTAGAGATAAAGGTAGAAGTGCTACTAGTGGTAATGGTAGTAGTAGAGATATCAGAGGTAGAAGTGCTACTACTAGAAGTGCTACTAGTGGTAATGGTAGTAGTAGGGATATCAGAGGTAGAAATGCTACTAGTGGTAATGGTAGTAGTAGGGATATCAGAGGTAGAAGTGCTACTTGTGATGATGGTAGTAGTAGAGATATCAGAGGTAGAAATGCTACTAGTGGTAATGGTAGTAGTAGGGATATCAGAGGTAGAAATGTGACTAGTGGTGATGGTAGTAGTAGCGATAAAGGTAGAAATGCTACTAGTGGTAATGGTAGTAATAGAGATAAAGGTAGAAATGCTACTAGTGGTAATGGTAGTAATAGAGATAAAGGTAGAAATGCTACTAGTGGTGATGGTAGTAATAGAGATAAAGGTAGAAGTGCTACTAGTGGTAATGGTAGTAGTAGAGATAAAGGTAGAAGTGCTACTAGTGGTAATGGTAGTAGTAGAGATATCAGAGGTAGAAATGCTACTAGTGGTAATGTAGTAGAGATAAAGTAGAAGTGATAGTGGTGATGGTAGTAGTAGAGATATCAGAGGTAGAAATGCTACTAGTGGTAATGGTAGTAGTAGAGATAAAGGTAGAAGTGCTACTAGTGGTGATGGTAGTAGTAGAGATAAAGGTAGAAGTGCTACTAGTGGTAATGGTAGTAGTAGAGATAAAGGTAGAAGTGCTACTAGTGGTGATGGTAGTAGTAGAGATAAAGGTAGAATTATTACTAGTGGTGATGGTAGTAATAGAGATAAAGGTAGAAGTGCTACCAGTGGTGATGGTAGTAGTAGAGATATCAGAGGTAGAAATGCTACTAGTGGTAATGGTAGTAGTAGGATATCAGAGGTAGAAGTGCTACTAGTGGTAATGGTAGTAGTAGAGATAAAGGTAGAAGTGCTACTAGTGTTGATGGTAGTAATAGAGATAAAGGTAAAGTGCTACTAGTGGTGATAGTAGTAGAGATAAAGTAGAAGTGCTACTAGTGGTGATGGTAGATAGAGATATCAGAGGTAGAAGTGCTACTAGTGGTAATGGTAGTAGTAGAGATAAAGGTAGAAGTGCTACTAGTGGTAATGGTAGTAGTAGAGATATCAGAGGTAGAAATGCTACTAGTGGTAATGGTAGTAGTAGAGATATCAAGGTAGAAATGCTACTAGTGGTAATGGTAGTAGTAGAGATAAAGGTAGAAGTGCTACTAGTGGTAATAGTAGTAGAGATAAAGGTAGAAATGCTACTAGTGGCAATGGTAGTAGTAGAGATAAATGGAAAAGTGCTACTAGTGGTAATGGTAGTAGTAGAGATAAAGGCAGAAGTGCTACTAGTGGTGATGGTAGTAGTAGAGATATCAGAGGTAGAAATGCTACGTGGTAATGGTAGTAGTACAGATAAAGGTAGAAGTGCTACTCAACTGTTCTGCCTTATTATTATTCGACCATGCTGGTCATTTATGAACATTTGAACATCTTGGCCATGTTCTGTTATAATCTCCAGTAGTAGAGATAAAGGTAGAAGTGCTACTAGTGGTAATGGTAGTAGTAAAGATAAAGGTAGAAATGCTACTAGTGGTGATGTTAGTAGTAGAGATATCAGAGGTAGAAATGCTACTAGTGGTAATGGTAGTAGTAGGGATATCAGAGGTAGAAGTGCTACTAGTGGTAATGGTAGTAGTAGAGATAAAGGTAGAAGTGCTACTAGTGGTAATGGTAGTAGTAGAGATATCAGAGGTAGAAATGCTACTAGTGGTAATGGTAGTAGTAGAGATAAAGGTAGAAGTGCTACTAGTGGTGATGGTAGTAATAGAGATAGAATGTTACAGTGATGGTAGAAGATGTAGAAATGCTACTAGTGGTAATGGTAGTAGTAGAGATAAAGGCAGAAATGCTACTAGTGGCAATGGCAGTAGTAGAGATAAAGGTAGAAGTGCTACTAGTGGTAATGGTAGTAGTAGAGATAAAGGTAGAAGTGCTACTAGTGGTAATGGTAGTAGTAGAGATAAAGGCAGAAGTGCTACTAGTGGTAATGGTAGTAGTAGAGATAAAGGTAGAAGTGCTACTAGTGGTAATGGTAGTAGTAGAGATAAAGGTAGAAGTGCTACTAGTGGTAATGGTAGTAGTAGAGATAGAAATGCCACTAGTGGTGATGGCAGTAGAGATAAATGTAGAAAATGCTACTAGTGGTAATGGTAGTAGTAGAGATAAAGGTAGAAGTGCTACTAGTGGTAATGGTAGTAGTAGAGATAAAGGTAGAAGTGCTACTAGTGGTAATGGTAGTAGTAGAGATAAAGGTAGAAGTGCTACTAGTGGTGATGGTAGTAGTAGAGATAAAGGTAGAAATGCTACTAGTGGTAATGGTAGTAGTAGAGATAAAGGTAGAAGTGCACTAGTGGTAATGGTAGTAGTAGAGATAAAGGTAGAAGTGCTACTAGTGGTAATGGTAGTAGTAGAGATAAAGGTAGAAGTGCTACTAGTGGTAATGGTAGTAGTAGGGATATCAGAGGTAGAAGTGCTACTAGTGGTAATGGTAGTAGTAGAGATATCAGAGGTAGAAGTGCTACTAGTGGTGATGGTAGTAGCAGAGATAAAAGGTAGAAGTGCTACTAGTGGTAATGGTAGTAGTAGAGATATCAGAGGTAGAAATGCTACTAGTGGTAATGGTAGTAGTACAGATAAAGGTAATACTAGTGGTAATGGTAGTAGTAGGGATATCAGAGGTAGAAATGCTACTAGTGGTAATGGTAGTAGTAGAGATAAAGGTAGAAGTGCTACTAGTGGTAATGGTAGTAGTAGGATATCAGAGGTAGAAGTGCTACTGCCACTAGTGGTAATGGTAGTAGTAGGGATATCAGAGGTAGAAAGTGCTACTAGTGGTAATGGTAGTAGTAGAGATAAAGGCAGAAGTGCCACTAGTGGCAATGGTAGTAGTAGGAGATCAGAGGTAGAAGTGCACTAGTGGTAATGGTAGTAGCAGAGTTAAAGGTAGAAGTGCTACTAGTGGTACTGGTAGTAGTAGGGATATCAGAGGTAGAAATGCTACTAGTGGTAATGGTAGTAGTAGGGATATCAGAGGTAGAAGTGCTACTAGTGGTGATGGTAGTAGTAGGGATATCAGAGGTAGAAATGCAACTAGTGGTAATGGTAGTAGTAGGGATATCAGAGGTAGAAGTGCTACTAGTGGTGATGGTAGTAGAAGCGATAAAGGTAGAAATGCTACTAGTGGCGATGGTAGTAGTAGAGATAAA
The DNA here is from genome assembly GCF_018296145.1 of Oncorhynchus tshawytscha. Classification (NCBI taxonomy): domain Eukaryota; kingdom Metazoa; phylum Chordata; class Actinopteri; order Salmoniformes; family Salmonidae; genus Oncorhynchus; species Oncorhynchus tshawytscha. Next base: position 41,808 of record NW_024608045.1, read on the forward strand.
GGTAGAAGTGCTACTAGTGGTAATGGTAGTAGTAGAGATAAAGGTAGAAGTGCTACTAGTAGTAGAGATAAATAGAAAGTGCTACTAGTGGTGATGGTAGCAGTAGGGATATCAGAGGTAGAAAGTGCTACTAGTGGTAATGGTAGTAGTAGAGATATCAGAGGTAGAAGTGCTACTTTTGGTAATGGTAGTAGTAGAGATAAAGGTAGAAATGCTACTAGTGGTAATGGTAGTAGTAGAGATAAAGGTAGAAATGCTACTAGTGGTAATGGTAGTAGTAGAGATAAAGGTAGAAGTGCTACTAGTGGTAATGGTAGTAGTAGAGATAAAGGTAGAAATGCTACTAGTGGTGATGGTAGTAGTAGAGATAAAGGTAGAAGTGCTACTAGTGGTAATGGTAGTAGTAGAGATAAAGGCAGAAGTGCTACTAGTGGTAATGGTAGTAGTAGAGATAAAGGTAGAAGTGCTACTAGTGGTAATGGTAGTAGTAGAGATAAAGGTAGAAATGCTACTAGTGGTAATGGTAGTAGTAGAGATAAAGGCAGAAATGCTACTAGTGGCGATGGTAGTAGTAGAGATAAAATAGAAGTGCTACTAGTGGTAATGGTAGTAGTAGAGATAAAGGTAGAAATGCTACTAGTGGTAATGGTAGTAGTAGAGATAAAGGTAGAAGTGCTACTAGTGGTGATGGTAGTAGTAGGGATATCAAGGTGCAGAAGTGCTACTAGTGGTAATGGTAGTAGTAGAGATATCAAGGTAGAAGTGCTACTAGTGGCAATGGTAGTAGCAGAGATGCAGAAGTGCTACTAGTGGTAATGGTAGTAGTAGAGATATCAGAGGTGCCACTAGTGGTAATGGTAGTAGTACAGAGATAAAGGTAGAAATGCCAACTAGTGGTAATGGTAGCAGTAGAGATATCAGAGGCAGAAATGCTACTAGTGGTAATGGTAGTAGTAGAGATAAAGGCAGAATGCTACTAGTGGCAATGGCAGTAGTAGGATATCAAGGTAGAAGTGCCACTAGTGGCAATTTAGTAGCAGAGACAAAGGCAGAAATGCCACAGTGGTAATGGTAGTAGTTGGAGATTTTAGGCAGAGGTGCATAGTGGTTTTGGCAGCAGCAGCTAAAAGGCAGAAGTGCCACCAGTGGTAATGGCAGTAGAGATAAAGGCAGAAAGTGCTACTAGTGGTAATGGTAGCAGCAGAGATAAAGGCAGAAGTGCTACTAGTGGTAATGGTAGTAGTAGAGATATCAGAGGTAGAAAGTGCTACTAGTGGCAATGGTAGTAGTAGAGATAAAGGCAGAAGTGCTACTAGTGGTAATGGTAGTAGTAGAGATATCAGAGGTAGAAATGCTACTAGTGGTAATGGTAGTAGTAGAGATAAAGGTAGAAGTGCCACTAGTGGCAATGGCAGTAGCAGAGATTAGGTAGAAATGCTACTAGTGGTAATGGTAGTAACAAGAGAGATAAAGGTAGAAGTGTTACTAGTGGTGATGGTAGTAGTAGAGATAAAGGATAGAAGTGCTACTAGTGGTGATGGTAGTAGTAGAGATAAGAGGTAGAAAGTGCTACTAGTGGTAATGGTAGTAGTAGAGATATCAAAGGCAGAAGTGCCACTAGTGGCAATGGCAGTAAGTAGAGATAAAGGCAGAAGTGCTACTAGTGGTGATGGTAGTAGTAGGGATATCAGAGGCAGAAAGTGCTACTAGTGGTAATGGTAGTAACAGAGATAAAGATCAGAAGTGCTACTAGTGGTGATGGTAGTAGTAGAGATAAAGGCAGAAGTGCCACTAGTGGTAATGGTAGTAGTAGAGATAAAGGCAGAAGTGCCACTAGTGGTGATGGTAGCAGTAGGGATATCAGAGGTAGAAGTGCCACTAGTGGTAATGGTAGTAGTAGAGATATCAGAGGTAGAAATGCCACTAGTGGTAATGGTAGTAATAGAGATAAAGTTAGAAGTGCTACTAGTGGTGATGGTAGTAATAGAGTAAAAGGTAGAAGTGTTACTAGTGGTGATGGTAGTAGTAGAGATAAAGGTAGAAATGCTACTAGTAGTGATGGTAGTAGTAGAGATATCAGAGGCAGAAATGCCACTAGTGGTAATGGTAGCAGTAGGGATATCAGAGGTAGAAGTGCCACTAGTGGTAATGGTAGTAGTAGAGATAAAGGTAGAAGTGCTACTAGTGGTGATGGTAGTAGTAGAGATATCAGAGGTAGAAATGCTACCGTGGTAATGGTAGTAGTACAGATAAAGGTAGAAGTGCTACTCAACTGTTCTGCCTTATTATTATTCGACCATGCTGGTCATTTATGAACATTTGAACATCTTGGCCATGTTCTGTTATAATCTCCACCCGGCACAGCCAGAAGAGGACTGGCCACCCCACATAGCCTGGTTCCTCTCTAGGTTTCTTCCTAGGTTTTGGCCTTTCTAGGGAGTTTTTCCTAGCCACCGTGCTTCTACACCTGCATTGCTTGCTGTTTGGGGTTTTAGGCTGGGTTTCTGTACAGCACTTTGAGATATCAGCTGATGTACGAAGGGCCATATAAACAATTTGATATGATTTGATTTGATTTGACACTAGTGGCAATGGTAGCAGCAGAGACATCAGAGGCAGAAATGCCACTAGTGGCAATGGTAGTAGCAGAGATAAAGGCAGAAGTGCCACTAGTGGCAATGGTAGCAGTAGAGATACCAGAGGCAGAAACGCCACTAGTGGCAATGGCAGCAGCAGAGATAAAGGCAGAAGTGCCACTAGTGGCAATGGTAGCAGTAGAGATAAGAGGCAGAAATGCCACTAGTGGTAATGGTAGTAGCAGAGAAAGTAGCAATGCTACTAGTGGTCATGGTAGTAGTAGAGATATCAGAGGCAGAAATGCTACTAGTGGCAATGGTAGTAATAGAGATAAAGGCAGAAGTGCCACTAGTGGTAATGGTAGCAGCAGAGATCAGAGGCAGAAGTGCCACTAGTGGTAATGGTAGTAGCAGAGATAAAGGCAGAAGTGCCACTAGTGGTGATGGTACCAAGTAGAGGGATAATCAGAGGCAGAAGTGCCACTAGTGGCAATGGTAGTAATAGATAAAAGGTAGAAGTGCCACCAGTGGTGATGGTAGCAGTAGAGATATCAGAGGCAGAAGTGCCACTAGTGGTAATGGTAGTAGCAGGGATATCAGAGGCAGAAGTGCACTAGTGGTAATGGTAGTAGTAGAGATAAAGGTAGAAGTGCCACTAGTGGCAATGGTAGTAGTAGAGATAAAGGCAGAAGTGCCACTAGTGGTGATGGCAGTAGCAGAGATAAAGAAGAAGTGCCACTAGTGGTGATGGTAGTAGCAGAGATATCAGAGGCAGAAGCCACTAGTGGTAATGGCAGCAGCAGAGACAAAAGGCAGAAGTGCCACTAGCAGATGGTAGTAGCAGAGACATCAGAGGCAGAAATGCCACTAGTGGTAATGGCAGTAGCAGAGACATCAGAGGCAGAAATGCCACTAGTGGTAATGGTAGTAATAGAGATAAAGGCAGAAGTGCCACTAGTGGTAATGATAGCAGCAGAGATAAAGGCAGAAATGCCACTAGTGGTGATGGTAGTAGCAGAGATAAAGGCAGAAAACGTGCCACTAGTGGTAATGGCAGTAGTAGAGATAAAGGTAGAAGCTGCTACTAGTGGTATGGTAGTACAGAGAGATCAGAGGCAGAAATGCCACTAGTGGTGATGGCAGCAGCAGAGATATCAGAGGTAGAAGAGCCACCAGTGGTAATGGTAGTAGCAGAGATAAAGGTAGAAGTGCTACTAGTGGTGATGGCAGCAGTAGAGATATCAGATGTAGAAATGCCACCAGTGGTAATGGTAGTAGTAACAGATAAAGGTAGAAGTGCTACTCAACTGTTCTGGCAGAAACGCCACCAGTGGTGCTGGTCATTTATGAACATTTGAAATCTTGGCCATGTTCTGTTATAATCTCCAGTAGTAGAGATAAAGGCAGAAGTGCCACTAGTGGCGATGGTAGTAGTAAAGATATCAGAGGCAGAAATGCTACTAGTGGTGATGTAGTAGCAGAGATATCAGAGGCAGAAATGCCACTAGTGGCAATGGTAGTAGCAGCAGAGACAAAGGCAGAAGTGCCACTAGTGGTAATGGTAGTAGTAGAGATAAAGGCAGAAGTGCTACTAGTGGATGGTAGTAGCAGAGATCAGAGGCAGAAATGCCACTAGTGGCAATGGTAGTAGCAGAGATATCAGAAGGCAGAAGTGCCACTAGCAATTTGGTAGTAGCAGAGATAAAGGCAGAGAATGCCACCAGTGGCAATGGTAGCAGCAGAGATAAAGGCAGAAAGTGCCACTAGTGGTAATGGTAGTAGTAGATATCAGAGGCAGAAAGTGCCACCAGTGGTAATGGCAGCAGCAGAGAGATAAAGGCAGAAGTGCCACTAGTGGTAATGGTAGTAGAGATAAAGGTAGAAATGCTACTAGTGGTGATGGTAGTAGTAGAGATAAAGGTAGAAATGCTACTAGTGGTAATGGTAGTAGTAGAGATAAAGGCAGAAGTGCTACTAGTGGTAATGGTAGTAGTAGA
>NW_024608046.1:0-46393 GCF_018296145.1 Oncorhynchus tshawytscha
CACTGCACAAGCCCGGGTACACACACTAAGTAGGGAATATAATGCCATTTGTTGCCGAGAGACAGATGTCTAAGATAAATATTGTATGAAATTATAAAACATCATTTTGTGTAGGCTACAGTGGTTTGGGTTGGAATTTTTGCAGACACAAGACCAAAAGTATTACAATTATGAAATTATAATGTTTCAAGTGGGTCTGAAAGCAGACATTTCTAATTTTGTGGTTAGAGGCAGGTAGCCTAGTGGTTAGAGTGGTACAGTGGTTTGTGGTTGGAATAGTTTTGCAGCTGCGCCTAGGTAGCCTAAGAAGGACCTAGTGGAAACCTCCACATGAAGGTAGAGGAACGTCATACTCCTCCATGAGATTTACAACGTGTCAACTATTTGTCCAAACCCACATTCCAGATGAAATGTTTACATTTTGGTGGATCATCTGGAAACATCTGGGATGATTACATTGTTTGCTTTAGACACTGTGAAACATTTGGCAGGTAATGAGGCAGGTAGCCTAGTGGTTAGGGAGGCAGGTAGCCTAGTGGTTAGAGAGGCAGGTAGCCTAGTGGTTTAGCCTAGTGGTTAGAGTGGCAGGTAGCCTAGTGGTTAGTGGCAGGTAGCCTAGTGGTTAGAGTGCCTAGTGGTTAGAGAGGCAGGTAGCCTAGTGGTTAGAGTGGCAGGTAGCCTAGTGGTTAGAGTGGCAGGTAGCCTAGTGGTTAGAGAGGCAGGTAGCCTAGTGGTTAGAGGCAGGAGCCTAGTGGTTAGAGGCAGGGCAGCTGAGTGGTAGCCTAGTGGTTAGAGGCAGGTAGCCTGGTGGTTAGAGAGGCAGGTAGCCAGTGGTTAGAGAGGCAGGTAGCCAGTGGTTAGTGGCAAGGCAGAGTGGCAGGTAGCCTAGTGGTTAGAGGCAGGTAGCCTAGTGGTTAGAGGTAGCCTAGTGGTTAGAGAGGCAGGTAGCCTAGTGGTTAGAGTGGTAGCCTAGTGGTTAGTGGCAGGTAGCCTAGTGGTTAGAGTGGCAGGTAGCCAGGCCTAGTGGTTAGAGGCAGCCTAGTGGTTAGAGAGGCAGGTAGCCAGTGGTTAGAGTGGCAGGTAGCCTAGTGGTTAGAGTAGCCTAGTGGTTAGCAGGTAGCCTAGTGGGCAGGTAGCCTAGTGGTTAGAGGAGGTAGCCTAGTGGTTAGAGTGGCAGGTAGCCTAGTGGTTAGAGAGGCAGGTAGCCTAGAGGCAGGTAGCCTAGTGGTTAGAGAGGCAGGTAGCCTAGTGGTTAGAGGCAGGAGCTAGTGGCTAGAGTGGGTGGCAGGTAGCCTAGTGGTTAGAGAGGCAGGTAGCCTAGTGGTTAGGTAGCCTAGTGGTTAGAGTGGCAGGTAGCCTAGTGGTTAGAGAGGCAGGTAGCCTAGTGGTTAGTGGTTAGAGAGGCAGCCTAGTGGTAGAGAGGCAGGTAGCCTAGTGGTTAGAGAGGCAGGTAGCCTAGTGGTTAGAGTGGTAGTGGTTAGAGGCAGGTAGCCTAGTGGTTAGTGGGCAGGTAGCCTAGTGGTTAGAGTGGCAGGTAGCCTAGTGGTTAGAGTGGCAGGTAGCCTAGTGGTTAGAGGCAGGTAGCTAGTGGTTAGCCTAGTGGTTAGAGAGGCAGGTAGCCTAGTGGTTAGAGTGGCAGGTAGCCTAGTGGTTAGAGTGGCAGGTAGCCTAGTGGTTAGAGGTAGGCAGGTAGCCTAGTGGTTAGAGTGGCAGGTAGCCTAGTGGTTAGAGAGAGGTAGCCTAGTGGTTAGAGTGGCAGGTAGCCTAGTGGTTAGAGGTAGCCTAGGCAGGTAGCCTAGTGGTTAGAGTGGCAGGCAGGTAGCCTAGTGGTTAGAGAGGCAGGTAGCCTAGTGGTTAGAGAGGCAGGTAGCCTAGTGGTTAGAGAGGCAGGTAGCCTAGTGGTTAGAGAGGCAGGTAGCCTAGTGGTTAGAGTGGCAGGTAGCCTAGTGGTTAGAGGCAGGTAGCCTAGTGGTTAGAGAGGCAGGTAGCCTAGTGGTGGTTAGAGAGGCAGGTAGCCTAGTGGTTAGAGAGGCAGGTAGCCTAGTGGTTAGAGAGGCAGGTAGCCTAGTGGTTAGAGGCAGGTAGCCTAGTGGTTAGAGGCAGGGCAGGTAGCCTAGTGGTTAGAGAGGCAGGTAGCCTAGTGGTTAGAGAGGCAGGTAGCCTAGTGGTTAGAGAGGCAGGTAGCCTAGTGGTTAGAGTGGCAGGTAGCCTAGTGGTGGTTAGAGAGGCAGGTAGCCTAGTGGTTAGAGAGGCAGGTAGCCTAGTGGTTAGAGTGGCAGGTAGCCTAGTGGTTAGAGTGGCAGGTAGCCTAGTGGTTAGAGAGGCAGGTAGCCTAGTGGTTAGAGGAGGCAGGTAGCCTAGTGGTTAGAGTGGCAGGTAGCCTAGTGGTTAGAGGAGGCAGGTAGCCTAGTGGTTAGAGAGGCAGGTAGCCTAGTGGTTAGAGCAGGCAGGTAGCCTAGTGGTTAGAGAGGCAGGTAGCCTAGTGGTTAGAGAGGCAGGTAGCCTAGTGGTTAGAGAGGCAGGTAGCCTAGTGGTTAGAGTGGTTGGCAGGTAGCCTAGTGGTTAGTGGTTAGAGGCAGGTAGCCTAGTGGTTAGAGAGGCAGGTAGCCTAGTGGTTAGAGGCAGGTAGCCTAGTGGTTAGAGAGCCTCAGTGGGCAGGTAGCCTAGTGGTTAGAGAGGCAGGTAGGTAGCCTAGTGGTTAGGCAGAGGCAGGTAGCCTAGTGGTTAGAGAGGCAGGTAGCCTAGTGGTTAGAGAGAGGCAGGTAGCCTAGTGGTTAGAGAGGCAGGTAGCCTAGTGGTTAGTGGAGAGGCAGGTAGCCTAGTGGTTAGAGAGTGGCAGGTAGCCTAGTGGTTAGAGAGGCAGGTAGCCTAGTGGTTAGAGAGGCAGGTAGCCTAGTGGTTAGAGAGGCAGGTAGCCTAGTGGTTAGAGAGGCAGGTAGCCTAGTGGTTAGAGAGGCAGGTAGCCTAGTGGTTAGAGAGGCGAGCCGTTGGACTAGTAACCGAAAGTAGCCTAGCCCAGTGGTTGAAAGGTAATCAGGTAAGTGGTTCCCGAGCTGACAAGGTAAAAATCTGTTGTTCTGCCCCTGAACAGTTAACCCACTGTTCCTAGGCCGTCATTGAAAATAAGAATTTGTTCATAACTGACTTGCCTCGTGAAATAAACGTAAAATAAAATCAACAATTTGTGAATTCTGAAAATTGCATTAAGTTCCCAGGAGACCAAGCGTCTCCATTCCTCATAACATGTTCCAGTCACCATACACAAGAATAGGATCCTATCAGGTCAGAAATGTAGAGCGAGGAGGGAAAGATAAAGTGAATTTGGGCTCCCAGTTCTCCTGTCAGCGCATCAGTGTCCAGGGGTCTAAGCATTACGCTGCCATCTAGAGGCAGAAACGATAAAAAGCTTTGTACAAAACCTGTCTCACTCACACACAGGATCCCAATGCACAGCCAGGTCAAAGCAAACCCCCAGCAGTGTGTTTGTGTGAGTGAGTGAGTGATAGATGAGATTCCAACGGTCTAACAGTGAATGTCAGCGTCCCAAACGGTACATTATTCCCCTGATATAGTGCACTACTTTTGACAAGAGCCCTATGGACCCTGGTCAAAAGTAGTGCACTACACCTTACGGAATAGGGTGTCATTTGGGGCGCACCATTAGAGTGCATATCTTTCCCTTCCAGGCACTGACCTGTTGAACGTGTGCAGCAGGTCCAAGACCATCCTGTCAGTGCTGTTGACAAACTTGCACTGCACGGACAGGAAGGAGCCGTCGGCCGAGCACTGAGGGGGAGCGCTCCCCGACGCCGTGGAGAGACGCCTCGACCTCACCTCACAGCTGCCTGGGCCTGAGGGAAAAGGTCAAAGGTTGTTCTGATCAGCTCTAGTCATTTATATATTACTGTGCTGTGTGGATGAGTTGGTAGAGCATGGCACTTGCAACGTCAGGATTTGTGGGTTTGATTCCCGCTGGGGGTCACCCATTAGAAAACGGATGCACATAATACTATAGGTGGTAAATTACATATCAATACACAACACAAGTCATCCTGCTCCTAACTAACTCACACTGAGAGGGCTTTCCGTTCTGCCGGGTCCCGTAGAGCTCCATGCCTTCCAGGTCTACACACCAGCACTGTCCCCGGGCGCTGTCACACTGCACCGCCTGGTACTCCCAGAGGCCTGGCACTGGGGCACCAGGGGGCATCGCCACTCAGCAGGGCCTGCTGTCTGTGGAGCTGGCAGGACGTCAGACCTGTGGGAGGAGGAGGAGGAAGGGGAGGAAAAGGAGGATGAAGATGAGGAAAAGGAGGAGGAGGAGGAGGAAGAGGTCAATGATGATAGACAGCATTTACATAGTGCATCTCAAAAGGTCTTCCAGTGTTACGTGAGGCTGGCTCGGGTTCCCAGGGGGAATTCATCCCATCAGGCACCAATGTGGTGTCACTGTTAAAACAGATATTTCTAGGAAGAGGGGCGTTCTGCTCACAGTACACAGCTGATCCGTTCTGTCTGGATCCAGAGATCTCAGCTCCCTCTGCGTTCACACACCAGCACTCACCACCAGCACCGCTGCACTGGACGTGTCTGGAGCACACAACAGTTAGGAGAGAGCAGGGAACAGCGGTACGCTTCCCAAATGGCACCCTATTCCCGGCATAGTGCACTACGTTTGACAGGAGCCTTAGGCAAGTAGTGCACTGCATAGGGATTGGGAATAGGGTTCCATTTCAGGAAAATTGCTTCTTTACCGTCCTGGCTAGCTTTACCGTCCTGGCTAGCTTTACCGTCCTGGCTAGCTTTACCGTCCTGGCTAGCTTTTACCATCCTGGCTAGCTTTTACCGTCCTGGCTAGCTTTACCGTCCTGGCTAGCTTTACCGTCCTGGCTAGCTTTACCGTCCTGGCTAGCTTTACCGTCCTGGCTAGCTTTTACCGTCCTGGCTAGCTTTTACCGTCCTGGCTTTTACCGTCCTGGATAGCTTTTACCGTCCTGGCTAGCTTTTACCGTCCTGGCTAGCTTTTACCGTCCTGGCTAGCTTTTACCCGTCCTGGCTAGCTTTACCGTCCTGGCTAGCTTTACCCGTCCTGGCTAGCTTTACCGTCCTGGCTAGCTTTACCGTCCTGGCTAGCTTTACCGTCCTGGCTAGCTTACCCATACCCCTGGCTAGCTTTACCCGTCCTGGCTAGCTTTACCCGTCCTGGCTAGCTTTACCATCCAGGCTAGCTTTATCCGTCCTGGCTAGCTTGTGTCATATACAGCACTGTCAGGTATACCTGAATCGCCCGTCCTCTGAGCACTGGGGGACATGGTCTTGTTGCCGGGCAGAACTACCACCACGTAGAGACTCACACTGACTCAGGGTCTCAGACTCCAGTTGATATTCTGAAAACAGCAGCAAATACAATTTAGTTGTTCAAAACTGTGTCCATTTCTTTGTGGGGAATTTAAAGAGGCTGTATTCGGCTTACAGGCATATGGCTCATACACACAGGAAACATAAACACAGCCTGAATGATAGTATAATAAATACACAACATCCTCAAAAGTATGTGGACACCTGCACGTCAAGGACATTAATATGGAGTTGGTCTCCCCCTTTGCTGCTATAACAGCCTCCAGTCTTCTGGGAAGTCTTTCCACTAGATGTTGGAACATTGCTGTGGGGACTTGCATCCATTAAGCCACAAGTGCATCAGTGAGGTTGGGCACTGGATGGTGGGTGATTACGCCTGGCTGGCAGTCGGCTTTCCAATTCATCCCATTCCTGATGGGGTCAGGAACCTGTGCAGGCCAGTCAAGTTCTTCCACACTGAACTCGACAAACCATTTCTATAGGGAACTCGCTTTGTGCACCGATGGCATTGTCATGCTGAAAAACAGGAAAGTGCTTTCCCCAAACTGTTGCCACAAAGTTGGAAACACAGAATCGTGTAGAATGTCATTGTTTTCTGTCGCGTTAAGCTTTCCCCTCACTGAAATTAAAAGGGCCTAGCCTGAACCATGAAAAACAGCCCCAGACCATTATTCATTTTCCACCAAACTTTACAGTTGGCACTATGCTTTTGGGTAGGTAGTGCCAAACCCAGATTTGTCCATTGGACTGCCGGATGGTGAAGCGTGATTCATCACTCCAGAGAACGTGTCTCCACTGCTCCAGAGGGTGAAGCGTGATTCATCACTCCAGAGAACGTGTTTCCACTGCTCCAGAGGGTGAAGCGTGATTCATCACTGCCCGGCCATAAAAACACATTTCACGAAGCTCCCGACGAACAGCAATTGTGCCGACGTTGCTCTCAGAGGCAGTTTGGAACTCGGTAGCGAGTGTGGCAACCGAGGACAGGCGATTTTTACGCGCTTCAGCACTTGGCGGTCCTTTTCTGTGAGCTTGTGTGGCCTACCACTTTGCGTCTGAGCCGTTGTTGCTCCTAGACGTTTCCACTTCACAATAAAAGCACTTACAGTTGACCGGGGCAGCTCTAGCAGGGCAGAAATTATACAAACTGACTTGTTGGAAAGGTGGCATCCTATGACGGTGCCACGTTGAAAGTCACTGAGCTCATCAGTAAGGCCATTCTACTGTCAGTGTTTGTCTATGGAGATTGCATGGCGGTGTGCTAGATTTTATACAGGGTGAAATAGCCGAATCCACTAATTTGAAGGGGTGTCTACATAGTTTGGAATATATAGTGGATATACAAAACACAAATAATGATAAACATTGAAAAAGCATAATCAGAAATAAGTTTAAATTACAGCTGAAAATAACTTTCAAATATTCAAAAACCCAAGATAAACTAGGAGCCCTAAGGTGTTACCTGAAATCTTCCCCTCAGACAGACAGAGGTAACACAGCAGCATGAAGGAGATCTGAACCAGGCTCATCATCTTCCTCAGTCAGTCTGCCCGTTGAACTGTGAGGAGACTGGGACTAAACCCTCTGGATTTATACCATCAGTGTTAACTGCAATGTCATCCTCCCCTAGGTAGTCACCGCACTCAGGATGGAGTGTGTGACACACGTGGTCCTCACTTGCCAAACATGGAACACTCATGTGTGTTTGGAACAATGGAAGTTCTGGAACATTCTAGTGGGAGCAGCCAAGCCTGAGACTCAGAGAGCCATCAGAAGGGAGGAGTTGGTCATGCAAGACTTGACCTGGGATGCAGTAGAAACCTCGAAACCAAATCGGAAGAAAACGGACAGAAACGTCAAGCAGGACTATCTGAATTTGTCCAATAAGAAACTGTTGTTTACGTTGCAAAACATTTTTCTACGGTTTACACTAATAAATACTACCCAGGTGAACATGACTTGCACCTTCGGGATGATGCTCTTTCAAGAGCCAACGGACGACAGGTTTCTGAAGTCTAATGTCATAAAACATGGAAAACAAGGCCAGCAACAGACAACACAAATTAACATTTGAATGTGTAACAGTTTAGCACACACCAACTCTGTAATATATCATTTAAAATAATAAGCGTAAGACGAGATATTTAATATCCAGAATATCTTTTTTTAATGGCATTGTACATGTTGTAAATCACAAAGAACAGGTCTTAAATAAACTCTTAATGTACAGCTGGTATATGTCAATAAAAATCTACTTTCTTTTCTCCCCTACCGACTGGTTCTAAAACACTTTTTATACAGGTTAATAGAAACGCTAAATAAACATAGTCATTTTTCTTCAAGTATATTTTATCCTCTTATGCATTTCTATAGATGTTTCCTCATCTTTACAGTTAGAAAAACTGTACATAAAATGACCCAAAAAACAGCAATCAACACATTGCTTTTTTTTTAATACGCATTTTACATCCAGCTGGCAATTTAGCTTACTGTGGTACAAGTCAAACGTGTCCCCTTAGCCCGAAGATATTGTGGTGTTAGCAGCCATACTGGGGCCGTACTGAAAGCATCAAAAACCCCACAGACAGAGGCTACGTCCACAAATGGCACCCTATTCCCTACACAGTGCGCTACTTTTTGAACAGGCTCCATAGGGCTCAGGGTCAAAAGTAGTGCACTACATAGGGAATAGGGTGCCATTTCGGAGCATACACACAGAGACAAACGTGCCACAGATGTCCCGTGACATCAAGGCCATTTCCGGGGTTGTCATGGAGATATCCTGAAGACACACAGTCGTATGTCTGTCTGTGGATTGGGTATATTATATACACCAGTCAAAATATATATCTTTCCCCATGTTAACATTGTAAACTTGGTGGGTCATACCTTCAGACTTGGCACATAAAGAGAATGAAAGTTAACGATTGTAAAAGGTGGCAATAGATTCCTGAAATGAAATCAGAATGCAGTCGCTAAATGACTGATGTTAGCACTGTTTTTTTAATAACAAATCATCTCACCCTAGTGTGAACTTGAGGGGCAACTCGAAATTTTAAAACATGTCAAACAAGTTTCAGACCACGTTTCCAAAACAGAACAGATTTCTGGCAGGTTAAAGCTTGCTACAATATCATCTAACATTCACCTTGGTGATTTAGTTTCTGCATGAACTCATATCACACAAGCAAGGCTTCCACAGCTCTGCTCCTACTGAGGCAAGAGAGTGATGGGTCGTTTCCCAAATGGCCCCCTATATATTCCCTACATACTGTAGTGTACTACAGTCTAAAGTAGTGCACTATAAACGGAATAGGGTTCTATTTGGGACGGACCCATGACGAGGTGATCTCATAGCATTTTAATAATCTAATTGAATTAAATTGAATTTCAGCTATATCATAGAATGCGTGTGAACAGATTTAATGTACGTGGACAAACCCTCATTTCCTGGTTATGAAAACGTTGTGGACACTTCATAACAGGGAGTCTTAGTTAAAACAACAAACGTCCTGGGCCCTACAAACTAACACTGTGTTAAGCTGGTACTTTTCATCCACAAGTCCCATTTCGTCAACTCAATACTTGTCAGTTACTCCAACTCAAAACACCCTTCTTTCCAATACCAAGAGTCCACTGGACTCAACTCTTTCCTGTTGGTCTCTATACATGTATTCATCCCCCTTGTATTGAGCCAACTGAAGCTTCACTCCCACAGTCTGTCTAGGAGGAGAAGGTATGCTCAGTTTGACAGTTTATGGACCACAGCAGACGGTGTGCTTCGGTGCCAGAGAGAGGATGGGGTTCACCCTGGGTTTGGATAGGACTCTCCTCTGTGAAGTGCTGTGATGACACCAGATGCCTGGTGCTGTTGCCATGCTAACCCAGGCCAGACACGGGCCAGATGCTACCTAGGTCAGGCCAACCCAAACTCACACAGAACACAGGGTGCTCATCTGTTGCACCTTGCTCAGGTCTGTGAGGAGCTGCTTGATGCGGTGTTTGAGCTGAGGCAGTCTGGCCAAGGGGTCCGGAGGCTCCAACTCCCAGTGAAGTCCAGCCAGCTCTCCAACACTGAGGGACGCAGAGAGAGAGAGACGGTTAGGATCTAATAAGGTAAGAACGAGTTCCTCCTTCAATTACAATCGGGTCATTACCTCCCACTGCTTTGGTATTATTAGTGTATAGGATAGGACAGTGTAGTATTAGTGTATAGGATAGGACAGTGTAGTGTATTAGTTTATAGGTATTATAGATAGGACAGTGTAGTATTAGTTTATAGGATAGGACAGTGTATTAGTGTATAGGATAGGACAGTGTAGTATTAGTTTATAGGATAGTACAGTGTATTAGTGTATAGGATAGTATTATTAGTGTATTGGATAGGACAGTGTAGACCATCCCATTTACCATCAAGCTCCTTCTCTAGACCACCCAGAACCCCCATTTACCATCAAGCTCCTTTCTAGACCACCCAGACCATCCCATTTTACATGAAGCTCCTTCTCTAGACCACCCAGACCATCCCATTTACCATGAAGCTCCTTCTCTAGACCACCCAGACCACCCCATTTACCATCAAGCTCCTTCTCTAGACCATCCCATTTACCATCAAGCTCCTTCTCTAGACCATCCCATTTACCATCAAGCTCCTTCTCTAGACCATCCCATTTACCATCAAGCTCCTTCTCTAGACCACCCAGAACACCACATTTACCATCAAGTTCCTTCTCTAGACCACCCAGACCACCACATTTACCATCAAGCTCCTTCTAGACCACCTAGAACCCCCATTTACCAGGATAGACCACCCAGACCCCCATTTACCATCAAGCTCCTTCTCTAGACCACCCAGACCACCCATTTACCATCAAGCTCCTTCTCTAGACCACCCAGACCACCCCATTTACCATCAAGCTCCTTCTCTAGACCACCCAGACCATCCCATTTACCATCAAGCTCCTTCTCTAGACCACCCAGACCACCCCATTTACCATCAAGCTCCTTCTCTAGACCACCCAGACCACCCCATTTACCATCAAGCTCCTTCTCTAGACCACCTAGAACACCCCATTTACCATCAAGCTCCTTCTCTAGACCACCCAGAACACCCCATTTACCATCAAGCTCCTTCTCTAGACCACCCAGAACACCCCATTTACCATCAAGCTCCTTCTCTAGACCACCCAGAACACCCCATTTACCATCAAGCTCCTTCTCTAGACAACCCAGAACACCACATTTACCATCAAGCTCACATTTACCATCAAGCTCCTTCTATATGAGGTCCATCCTGCCTGCCACCTGGTTCTGAACATCTTCTATGTGAGTGAGGAGGTTCATCTGCCACTGGAGACAGTTCCTGGCATGTTCCACTGAGTCTGGTCCCCTCTCATTCAGACAGCCAGACACAGCCAGCACTGAGTCTGGTCCCCTCTCATTCAGATAGCCAGGCATAGCCAGGAGCCAGGCACAGCCAGGGCAGTTGTCTTCTGTTGACAACACACAGCATTAACTCAACCACAAAAATCGAATCAAAATTGATCAACACATTTTACAGTTAATTTTCTTTCAAGGAAAGCCGGTAGCCTAGTGGTTAGAGAGGCGAGACAGCAACCAGTGGGTTGCCAGTTCGAACCCCGGGTCTGACAGGAAAAATCTGTCCCGGAAGTGAGCTGGTGGGGAGGGGTTAAATGTATCAAACCCTAGATACCACAGCTTGCCGTTGTGCACTTAACTCCACGGGCACCCCCTGTTCCTACCTCTCCATGTAGTGTATTGTCTTTAGGAGAGGTTGGGATAAAACTGTTCCTACCTCTCCATGTAGTGTATTGTCTTTAGGAGAGGTTGAGATCTCCTGTTCCTACCTCTCCATGTAGTGTATTGTCTTTAGGAGAGGTTGAGATAAGACAGATAAACAGTCCCCTGTTCCTACCTCTCCATGTAGTGTATTGTCTTTAGGTTCCTACCTCTCCATGAGGTTGAGATAAACAGTCTCCTGTTCCTACCTCTCCATGTAGTGTATTGTCTTTAGGAGAGGTTGAGATAAACAGTCCCCTGTTCCTACCTCTCCATGTAGTGTATTGTCTTTAGGAGAGGTTGAGATAACATTCCCCTGTTCCTACCTCTCCATGTAGTGTATTGTCTTTAGGAGAGGTTGAGATAAACAGTCCCCTGTTCCTACCTCTCCATGTAGTGTATTGTCTTTAGGAGAGGTTGAGATAAACAGTCCCCTGTTCCTACCTCTCCATGTAGTGTATTGTCTTAAGGAGAGGTTGAGATAAACAGTCCCCTGTTCCTACCTCTCCATGTAGTGTATTGTCTTAAGGAGAGGTTGAGATAAACAGTCCCCTGTTCCTACCTCTCCATGTAGTGTATTGTCTTAAGGAGAGGTTGAGATAAACAGTCCCCTGTTCCTACCTCTCCATGTAGTGTATTGTCTTAAGGAGAGGTTGAGATAAACAGTCCCCTGTTCCTACCTCTCCATGTAGTGTATTGTCTTTAGGAGAGGTTGAGATAAACAGTCTCCTGTTCCTACCTCTCCATGTAGTGTATTGTCTTTAGGAGAGGTTGAGATAAACAGTCCCCTGTTCCTACCTCTCCATGTAGTGTATTGTCTTTAGGAGAGGTTGAGATAACATTCCCCTGTTCCTACCTCTCCATGTAGTGTATTGTCTTTAGGAGAGGTTGAGATAAACAGTCCCCTGTTCCTACCTCTCCATGTAGTGTATTGTCTTTAGGAGAGGTTGGGATAAACAGTCCCCTGTTCCTACCTCTCCATGTAGTGTATTGTCTTTAGGAGAGGTTGAGATAACATTCCCCTGTTCCTACCTCTCCATGTAGTGTATTGTCTTTAGGAGAGGTTGGGATGAAGTTACATCCGAGTTGGACCTGATGTACAACTGATGAATAAAGTGATCGCCTTAAAAACAAACAAGAGACAATGAAGATCAACAACACCTTTCTTACTTCCTGTTCCTTGGCTGTGAAGTGGGTGGAGTGGGAGGCGGGGTTAGTATTAGCCACCACCAGGTCCGCCCCCACCCCTCCTCCCTCCTGGCTGTTAGAGCCGTGGGGGTCTGCAGGGGGCCAGTGTTCCAGCTGTCCGGGGCTGGGGGGTTTCTGGTAGCTGTAGAGCAGAGTGATTACAAAGACAACGGTCAATAAAATACATTATGAACACACTGTAAACTAGTGACAGGCACCAATATGGCTAATTCAACACAACATGGATAATGTTTGATTCCATACCAGTGCCCATCGCTACTAAAATCAGGTATTACTCAGCTGAACGTGTACCTGTGTTCGCTGGTGATGTAAGTGTCTGTCTTGGAGGAGTTCTGGTTGTTCAGAGAGTTGTCTGTCAAGTGGATGCAGTCAGGGAGACCGCCCATGGGCTGGTCCTCGTCAGAGTTCACCCATGACCGAGCCCAGAAGTGCAAATTGGGATTGTGTTTGTTCCTATAGGTGGACAAGGAAGTAATGGTTCATTTTGACTCCAAATGATCATGGATTCGTTTTAAATAGCACCCTATTCCCTTTATAGTGCACTAGATTTGACCAGAACCCTATGGGACCCTATTCCCTTTATAGTGCACTAGATTTGACTAGAGCCCTATGGCACCCTATTCCCTTTATAGTGCACTAGATTTGACCAGAACCCTATGGCACCCTATTCCCTTTATAGTGCACTAGATTTGACCAGAACCCTATGGCACCCTATTCCCTTTATAGTGCACTAGATTTGACCAGAACCCTATGGCACCCTATTCCCTTTATAGTGCACTAGATTTGACCAGAACCCTATGGCACCCTATTCCCTTTATAGTGCACTAGATTTGACCAGAGCCCTATGGCACCCTATTCCCTTTATAGTGCACTAGATTTGACCAGAACCCTATCGCACCCTATTCTCTTTATAGTGCACTAGATTTGACCAGAAACCTATGGCACCCTATTCTCTTTATAGTGCACTAGATTTGACCAGAACCCTATGGCACCCTATTCCCTTTATAGTGCACTAGATTTGACCAGAACCCTATGGCACCCTATTCCCTTTACAGTGCACTAGATTTGACCAGAACCCTATGGCACCCTATTCCCTTTATAGTGCACTAGATTTGACCAGAACCCTATGGCACCCTATTCCCTTTATAGTGCACTAGATTTGACCAGAACCCTATGGCACCCTATTCCCTTTATAGTGCACTAGATTTGACCAGAACCCAGTAGTACAGACAATGAGTTCCACAGTTCTCTTCAGTGTGATGAAAACGTTGCCCTACGTGTTGACAGGGGACCTACTGTAGTATGTCCATCTTCAGCTGTAGTCCGTGAAGGACGTTGTTGACACTGAACACGTCTGCTAACAGCTGATGGGTCGACACGCTGGTCTTACAGTTCTGCTTTGTAGTTCTCAGAGAGGAAGGACAAGCCGTACATCTGACCCTTGTTCAACCAGTCTTTGTCATGGAGATATTTGGCACTCCACCTTTGACCTAAACAACAAAAACAAATGGACATGTCAGGAAAACAACCAACATGTTGATGATGATGATGATGATAATAATAATAATAATAATAACAATAATAATAATAATAATGTAGGAATATCTTGGTCTTGTTTGTAAATTGTATAGGGTAGGTCCTAGCCGGAGTGCCAGTCTTGTTTGTAAATTGTATAGGGTAGGTAGAAGTTGCCTAGCCTGAGTGCCAGTGTTGTTTGTAAATTGTATAGGGTAGGTAGAAGTTGCCTAGCCTGAGTGCCAGTCTGTTTGTGTTATCATACCAACTCCTTGTCACTCATGGTCATGTTTGGCTTGACAATGACATCAACGGAGCTGTCAAGAGCACAAACAGATCTGGGACCAGGCGAGAGAAGGAGACAACAGATCTGAGACCAGGCGATAGGAGACAACAGATCTGAGACCAGGCGAGAGAAGGAGACACCAGATCTGAGACCAGGCTAAAGTTGCCTCTAACCACCGACACAGGGTGAGATAATCTTTCATCCCCTAATGGTTTAGGTTGGGAGTAATCTGATCCTAGATCTGTGGTTAGGGGAGTGTAGGGTATGATGTTACCTGGAGGGTCTCTGCAGATGTAACATATGTACTGGTCCGGGATGCTATCCTCCAGAAGTCCCATACACACACTGTGCTGCCAGCACATACACTCCTCACACTGAAACACAGAAGAGAGACAGACTGAATGTGTGTGTGTTTAGGTGGAAACAAATACTATCTGAACCCAGGTCTGAAACATATATAATACATTTTATTTATTTAACTAGACAAGTCAGTTAGGAACAAATTCTTATTTACAAATGACAGCCTACCCCGTCCAAACCCGGACGAGCACTGCCCTATGGGACTCCCAATCATGGCCGGTTGTGATACAGCCTGGATTCCAACCAGGGTGTCTGTAGTGACGCCTCTAGTACTGAGATGCTGTGCCTTAGACCGCTGCGCCACTCGGGAGCCCACATGACAACAGACATGTTTATGCCCCATTGTTATGTCTGAGGGATAGTTGGAAAATTCCGGAAACTCCCCCAAATTCCTGAAACACTCCCCAAATCCCCCCACCCCCGGCCAAACGCTCCACTAACCCAGACAACGCTGGGCCAATTGTGCGCCGCCCTATGGGACTCCCGACCACGGCCGGTTGTGGTACAGCCCGGGATCGAACCAGGGTCAGTAGTGACGCCTCTAGCACTGCAATGTAGCACCTTAGACCACCGCGCCACTCAGGAGGCCCATATTAGAGGCCTGAAGGGAACGCCCTGGCGGAGCTTGTGGCAGATTTGTACTTTGTACATGTATTTGTTGTAAACTCCCCAGTTAACTGATACTAAAGAGTGATTCATTTAATATTAACTTCAGGTGTCCTTGGTGTTGAATTTACACCACAAGTGACTGGAATGTTCCAACCCCACCTCAGACAGAACCACCCCACCTCAGGCAGAACCACCCCACCTCAGACAGAACCATCCCACCTCAGGCAGAACCACCCCACCTCAGGCAGAACCACCCCACCTCAGGCAGAACCACCCCACCTTCAGACAGAACCACCCCACCTTCAGACAGAACCACCCCACCTTCAGACAGAACCACCCCACCTTCAGACAGAACCACCCCACCTTCAGACAGAACCACCCCACCTTCAGACAGAACCACCCCACCTTCAGACAGAACCACCCCACCTCAGACAGAACCACCCCACCTCAGACAGAACCACCCCACCTCAGACAGAACCACCCCACCTCAGACAGAACCACCCCACCTCAGAGAGAACCACCCCACCTCAGACAGAACCACCCCACCTTCAGACAGAACCACCCCACCTCAGACAGAACACTAGTCTGAGGGCTCCAGTCAGTCCAGTACCTGAATCATGAATCCATTCTCCTCGTCCATCTCACAGATACAGCGGACGATCTCCTGGGTACCATCCTCATCCTCCTCCTGGAAGTCCTCCATGTTTAGAGAGTCAAAGTCCTGGTCGGAGGGTTCAAAACAAACCCCCTTAGTCACATCTATACATTTCCTAAGCTATAACACACAATCTATTACATAGAGGAGGATCCTAAAGGACCATGGAGTCCAGTCTGCTTCCTGTTTTCTATGTTTCCAGAAACAAATGGTAGTATGGTGACAACCCTACCTGGTTGTACTCATCTCCACTAAACAGCAGGCTCTCTGTGGTCGAGTCCTCCAGGAACTCTATGTCTGACAGGTCTGGAGAGGGAGAGAGGGGGGATAGGGAGAGAGGGAGGAGGGGGAAAGAGGGAGAGAGAGGGGGAGACAGGAGAGAGGGGGAGATAGGGGGAGATAGGAGAGAGAGAAAGGGGGAAGTGGGAGAGAGAGAGAGAGGGAGAGAAAGGGGGGAGGAGAGAGGGGGAGATAGGGAGAGAGGGGAGGTAGGGAGAGAGGGAGAGAGAGGGGAGGGGAGATAGGGAGAGGGGGGAGGGAGAGAGAAAGGGGGAAGTGGGAGAGAGAGAGAGCGAGAGGGAGAGAAAGGGGGAGGGAGAGAGGGGGAGATAGGGAGAGAGAGGGAGATAGGGAGAGAGGGGGAGGTAGGGAGAGAGGGAGAGAGAGGGAGGGGGAGATAGGGAGAGAGGGGAGGTAGGGAGAGAGGGGGAGGGAGAGAGGGGGAGATAGGGAGAGAGAGGGGAGGGGGAGATAGGGAGAGAGGGGGAGGTAGGGAGAGAGGGAGAGAGAGGGAGGGGGAGATAGGGAGAGAGGGGGAGGTAGGGAGAGAGGGGAGGTAGGGAGAGAGGGGGAGGGAGAGAGAGGGGGGGAGGGAGAGATAGGGGAGGGGAGATAGGGAGAGGGGGAGGTAGGGAGAGAGGGAGGTAGGGAGAGAGGGAGGTAGGGAGAGAGGGAGGTAGGGAGAGAGGTAGGGAGAGAGGTAGGGAGAGAGGGAGGTAGGGAGAGGGAGGTAGGGAGAGAGGGAGGTAGGGAGAGAGGGAGGTAGGGAGAGAGGGAGGTAGGGAGAGAGGGAGGTAGGGAGGTAGGGAGAGAGGGAGGTAGGGAGAGAGGGGGAGGGAGAGAGGGCGGTAGGGAGAGAGGGGGAGGGAGAGAGGGAGGTAGGGAGAGAGGGGGAGGTAGGGAGAGAGGGGGAGGTAGGGAGGTAGGGAGAGAGGGGAGGGGGAGGTAGGGAGAGGGGGAGGGAGGTAGGGAGGTAGGGAGAGAGGGGAGAGGGAGGAGGGAGGTAGGGAGGTAGGGAGAGAGGGAGAGGGAGAGGTAGGGAGAGAGAGGGGGAGAGGGGGAGAGAGGGAAAGAGGGGGAGAGAGGGGAGGGGGAGATAGGGGAGAGGGGGAGGTAGGGAGAGAGGGAGGTAGGGAGAGAGGGAGAGAGGGAGGTAGGGAGAGAGGGAGGTAGGGAGAGAGGGAGGTAGGGAGAGAGGGAGGTAGGGAGAGAGGGAGGTAGGGAGAGAGGGAGGTAGGGAGAGAGGGAGGTAGGGAGAGAGGGGGAGGGAGAGAGGGGGAGGGAGAGAGGGGGAGGGAGAGAGGGAGGTAGGGAGAGAGGGGGAGGGAGAGAGGGAGGTAGGGAGAGAGGGGGAGGGAGAGAGGGAGGTAGGGAGAGAGGGGGAGGTAGGGAGAGAGGGGGAGGTAGGGAGGTAGGGAGAGAGGAGAGGGGGAGGTAGGGAGGTAGGGGAGAGGGGAGGGGGAGGTAGGGAGAGAGGGGGAGGGAGGTAGGGAGGTAGGGAGAGAGGGGAGAGGGAGAGGTAGGGAGAGAGGGGGAGAGGGGGGAGAGAGGGAAAGAGGGGGAGAGGGGGAGAGAGGGAGAGAGGGAGATATATGTGAGTTGATCCATTTGAACAGCACATTCATGTAGAGATGAGATGTGATCGGTTGATATACACATGTATTGATACGCGTTCATTCCATAGAAAAGATGCCCTGTCAGGCGATTCCCACTCACTCTCTCCGGTCAGGTCCACAGAGAGGATGGCGCGGGGTACTGGTAATGTTTGGTGGTGGAGCAGGAGGAAGAGGAGGAGCGGTGAAGAGCAGACGCCGTAGATCGCTCCAGGAAGGACAGGGACATGTCATCGTAGTCAGAATAACCTGCAGGTGAGAAAACACAGAATGTGTTTTTATGATGTATTGACGATGTGCTACTTCTTACATCTGTTTATCTTTCACGTCGGTATTTATTGGTGTTGTGTGTATTGGCTGGGGCAATTAAACTCCCCTCTTTGAGGATTGATTAAGTACTATCTTATGTCTCGTCTTAAATATACGTTTACAATAAGCTACAGAAATGGACTGGTCATTCGCTGACAACATACTGCACACAACAGCAGGAGCCCTCGGAGAAACATTAAGATACAGCACCTGAACTAAACGTACAGTGCTGCTTAGATTTCCTCTTTTTTTCTTCTTCTTCTTCTGTTTCATTTTGAAGTGTTCCTTCTCTTTCCTGTCCCTCCGCTCTTTGTCCTTCTTTTTCCTAAAAACCCCCCCCCCCAAAAAAACAGAACATCTATTTAAATCACCAACTGATTTGCTCGGAACAACAGAGGAATGTTATTTATTACAACTGCTAAGAAGAGAACTATAGAACACAATCTCACCGATCACCTGGGATTTCTCCTCCAGTTTTACCTTCTTCTCATTCTTTATTAACCCTGTAGAAGGAGTCATGTAATTCAATCACAGGTCTCTGCAGCGAACTGGGTTGATTTAATGTGTGACCCAAACGGTACCCTATTCCCTATATAGTGCACTACTTTAGATTGTTTCTTTTCTTTTCCCCTCTGTCATATTTCATGTCTTTTTCTTCTCATCTATATCACTTCCTCATTGTGTGTTGTTGGGAAAGAGCTGGCCAGTGAAGCATGTCACTGGGCTGTTTTACACCTGCTGCATCCTGCCCTGCCACTAACCTGGCTCCAGACCTTACATCCCCACTACCCTGCCACTAACCTGGCTCCAGGCCTCACAGCCCCTCAGGAAGGCCCACTGCCCTGCCACTAACCTGGCTCCAGACCTCACAGCCCTGCCACTAACCTGGCTCCAGACCTCACAGCCCCTCAGGAAGGCCCACTGCCCTGCCACTAACCTGGCTCCAGATCTCACAGCCCCACTGCCCTGCCACTAACCTGGCTCCAGATCTCACAGCCCCACTGCCCTGCCACTAACCTGGCTCCAGATCTCACAGCCCCACTGCCCTGCCACTAACCTGGCTCCAGACCTTACAGCCCTGCCACTAACCTGGCTCCAGATCTCACAGCCCCACTGCCCTGCCACTAACCTGGCTCCAGATCTCACAGCCCCACTGCCCTGCCACTAACCTGGCTCCAGATCTCACAGCCCCACTGCCCTGCCACTAACCTGGCTCCAGACCTCACAGCCCTGCCACTAACCTGGCTCCAGATCTCACAGCCCTGCCACTAACCTGGCTCCAGATCTCACAGCCCTGCCACTAACCTGGCTCCAGATCTCACAGCCCTGCCACTAACCTGGCTCCAGATCTCACAGCCCTGCCACTAACCTGGCTCCAGACCTCACAGCCCTGCCACTAACCTGGCTCCAGACCTCACAGCCCCACTACCCTGCCACTAACCTGGCTCCAGATCTCACAGCCCTGCCACTAACCTGGCTCCAGATCTCACAGCCCTGCCACTAACCTGGCTCCAGATCTCACAGCCCTGCCACTAACCTGGCTCCAGATCTCACAGCCCTGCCACTAACCTGGCTCCAGATCTCACAGCCCTGCCACTAACCTGGCTCCAGATCTCACAGCCCCACTACCCTGCCACTAACCTGGCTCCAGATCTCACAGCCCCACTACCCTGCCACTAACCTGGCTCCAGATCTCACAGCCCTGCCACTAACCTGGCTCCAGACCTCACAGCCCTGCCACTAACCTGGCTCCAGACCTCACAGCCCTGCCACTAACCTGGCTCCAGACCTTACAGCCCCACTACCCTGCCACTAACCTGGCTCCAGACCTCACAGCCCCACTGCCCTGCCACTAACCTGGCTCCAGATCTCACAGCCCTGCCACTAACCTGGCTCCAGACCTCACAGCCCTGCCACTAACCTGGCTCCAGATCTCACAGCCCTGCCACTAACCTGGCTCCAGACCTCACAGCCCTGCCACTAACCTGGCTCCAGATCTCACAGCCCCACTACCCTGCCACTAACCTGGCTCCAGACCTTACAGCCCCACTACCCTGCCACTAACCTGGCTCCAGACCTCACAGCCCTGCCACTAACCTGGCTCCAGATCTCACAGCCCTGCCACTAACCTGGCTCCAGATCTCACAGCCCTGCCACTAACCTGGCTCCAGACCTCACAGCCCTGCCACTAACCTGGCTCCAGACCTTACAGCCCCACTACCCTGCCACTAACCTGGCTCCAGACCTCACAGCCCTGCCACTAACCTGGCTCCAGATCTCACAGCCCTACCACTAACCTGGCTCCAGATCTCACAGCCCTGCCACTAACCTGGCTCCAGATCTCACAGCCCCACTACCCTGCCACTAACCTGGCTCCAGACCTTACAGCCCCACTACCCTGCCACTAACCTGGCTCCAGACCTCACAGCCCTGCCACTAACCTGGCTCCAGATCTCACAGCCCTGCCACTAACCTGGCTCCAGATCTCACAGCCCTGCCACTAACCTGGCTCCAGATCTCACAGCCCTGCCACTAACCTGGCTCCAGACCTCACAGCCCTGCCACTAACCTGGCTCCAGACCTCACAGCCCTGCCACTAACCTGGCTCCAGACCTTACATCCCCACTACCCTGCCACTAACCTGGCTCCAGACCTCATAGCCCCTCAGGAAGGCCCACTGCCCTGTCACTAACCTGGCTCCAGGCCTCACAGCCCCTCAGGAAGGCCCACTGCCCTGCCACTAACCTGGCTCCAGACCTCACAGCCCCTCAGGAAAGCCCACTGCCCTGCCACTAACCTGGCCCCAGACCTCACAGCCCCACTACCCTGCCACTAACCTGGCTCCAGACCTCACAGCCCCACTGCCCTGCCACTAACCTTGCTCCAGACCATACATCCCCACTGTCCTGCCACTAACCTGGCTCCAGGTGCTTGTCCTTATCGATCACCTTCTTCAGAATCTTGTCGTGGAGGGACTCGAAGCTCTTCTCCTGAGGCGGCGGAGGGAGAGACAGCTCTGTGCTGTCAGAACTCATGGAAGCAGAGGAGCGCTTCTTCCTGTTCAACCTGGGAGGTTTCAGACAGCTCCCCAGTCCAGTACAGTCCAGTTGGAACATATAGCCCGGAGGGTACAGTGCTGGAGGACAGAGGAGACAGTATAAAACATATGGCCCTGAGGGGACAGAGGAGACAGTATAAAACATATGGCCCTGAGGGGACAGAGGAGACAGTATAAAACATATGGCCCGGAGGGGACAGAGGAGACAGTATAAAACATATGGGGACAGAGGAGACAGTATAAAACATATGGCCCTGAGGGTACAGAGGAGACAGGATAAAACATATGACCCTGAGGGGACAGAGGAGACAGTATAAAACATATGGCCCTGAGGAGACAGTATAAAACATATGGCCCTGAGGAGACAGAGGAGACAGTATAAAACATATGGCCCTGAGGGGACAGGGAGACAGTATAAAACATATGGCCCGGAGGGGACAGTATAAAACATATGGCCCTGAGGGGACAGAGGAGACAGTATAAAACATATGGCCCTGAGGGGACAGAGGAGACAGTATAAAACATATGACCCTGAGGGGACAGAGGAGACAGTATAAAACATATGGCCCTGAGGAGACAGAGGAGACAGTATAAAACATATGGCCTTGAGGGGACAGAGGAGACAGTATAAAACATATGGCCTTGAGGGGACAGAGGAGACAGTATAAAACATATGGCCCTGAGGAGACAGAGGAGACAGTATAAAACATATGGCCCTGAGGGGACAGAGGAGAAAGTATAAAACATATGGCCCTGAGGGGACAGGGGAGACAGTATAAAACATATGGCCCGGAGGGGACAGTATAAAACATATGGCCCTGAGGGGACAGAGGAGGCAGTATAAAACATATGGCCCTGAGGGGACAGGGGAGACAGTATAAAACATATGGCCCGGAGGGGACAGAGGAGACAGTATAAAACATATGGGGACAGAGGAGGCAGTATAAAACATATGACCCTGAGGGGACAGAGGAGACAGTATAAAACATATGGCCCTGAGGAGACAGAGGAGACAGTATAAAACATATGGCCCTGAGGGGACAGGGGAGACAGTATAAAACACATGGCCCGGAGGGGACAGAGGAGACAGCATAAAACATATGGGGACAGAGGAGCCAGTATAAAACATATGGCCCTGAGGGGACAGAGGAGACAGTATGAAACCTATGGCCCTGAGGAGACAGTATAAAACATATGGCCCTGAGGGGACAGAGGAGACAGTATAAAACATATGGCCCTGAGGGGACAGGGGAGACAGTATAAAACATATGGCCCTGAGGGGACAGAGGAGCCAGTATAAAACATATGGCCCTGAGGGGACAGAGGAGACAGTATGAAACCTATGGCCCTGAGGAGACAGTATAAAACATATGGCCCTGAGGGGACAGAGGAGACAGTATAAAACATATGGCCCTGAGGGGACAGGGGAGACAGTATAAAACATATGGCCCTGAGGGGACAGAGGAGCCAGTATAAAACATATGGCCCTGAGGGGACAGAGGAGACAGTATAAAACATATGGCCCTGAGGGGACAGGGGAGACAGTATAAAACATATGGCCCGGAGGGGACAGTATAAAACATATGGCCCTGAGTGGACAGAGGAGACAGTATAAAACATATGGCCCTGAGGGGACAGGGGAGAAAGTATAAAACATATGGCCCGGAGGGGACAGAGGAGACAGCATGAAACATATGGGGACAGAGGAGACAGTATAAAACATATGGCCCTGAGGGGACAGAGGAGACAGTATGAAACCTATGGCCCTGAGGAGACAGAGGAGACAGTATAAAACATATGGCCCTGAGGGGACAGTATAAAACATATGACCCTGAGGGGACAGAGGAGACAGTATAAAACATATGGCCTTGAGGGGACAGAGGAGACAGTATAAAACATATGGCCCTGAGGAGACAGAGGAGACAGTATAAAACATATGGCCCTGAGGGGACAGAGGAGACAGTATAAAACATATGGCCCTGAGGGGACAGAGGAGACAGTATAAAACATATGGGGACAGAGGAGACAGTATAAAACATATGGCCCTGAGGGGACAGAGGAGACAGTATGAAACCTATGGCCCTGAGGAGACAGAGGAGACAGTATAAAACATATGGCCCTGAGGGGACAGAGGAGACAGTATAAAACATATGGCCCTGAGGGGACAGGGGAGACAGTATAAAACATATGGCCCTGAGGGGACAGAGGAGACAGTATAAAACATATGGCCCGGAGGGGACAGAGGAGACAGTATAAAACATATGGGGACAGAGGAGACAGTATAAAACATATGGCCCTGAGGGTACAGAGGAGGCAGTATAAAACATATGACCCTGAGGGGACAGAGGAGACAGTATAAAACATATGGCCCTGAGGAGACAGTATAAAACATATGGCCCTGAGGGGACAGAGGAGACAGTATAAAACATATGGCCCTGAGGGGACAGAGGAGACAGTATAAAACATATGACCCTGAGGGGACAGAGGAGACAGTATAAAACATATGGCCCTGAGGAGACAGAGGAGACAGTATAAAACATATGGCCTTGAGGGACAGAGGAGACAGTATAAAACATATGGCCTTGAGGGGACAGAGGAGACAGTATAAAACATATGGCCTTGAGGGGACAGAGGAGACAGTATAAAACATATGGCCTTGAGGGGACAGAGGAGACAGTATAAAACATATGGCCCTGAGGAGACAGAGGAGACAGTATAAAACATATGGCCCTGAGGGGACAGAGGAGACAGTATAAAACATATGGCCCGGAGGGGACAGTATAAAACATATGGCCCTGAGGGGACAGAGGAGACAGTATAAAACATATGGCCCTGAGGGGACAGGGGAGACAGTATAAAACATATGGCCCGGAGGGGACAGAGGAGACAGCATAAAACATATGGCCCGGAGGGGACAGAGGAGACAGTATAAAACATATGGCCCGGAGGGGACAGAGGAGACAGCATAAAACATATGGCCCGGAGGGGACAGAGGAGACAGTATAAAACATATGACCCTGAGGGGACAGAGGAGCCAGTATAAAACATATGGCCCTGAGGAGACAGAGGAGACAGTATAAAACATATGGCCCTGAGGGGACAGAGGAGACAGCATAAAACATATGGGGACAGAGGAGACAGTATAAAACATATGGCCCTGAGGGGACAGAGGAGACAGTATGAAACCTATGGCCCTGAGGGGACAGAGGAGTCAGTATGAAACCTATGGCCCTGAGGAGACAGAGGAGACAGTATAAAACATATGGCCCTGAGGGGACAGAGGAGACAGTATAAAACATATGGCCCTGAGGGGACAGGGGAGACAGTATAAAACATATGGCCCTGAGGGGACAGAGGAGACAGTATAAAACATATGGCCCTGAGGGGACAGGGGAGACAGTATAAAACATATGGCCCGGAGGGGACAGTATAAAACATATGGCCCTGAGGGGACAGAGGAGACAGTATAAAACATATGGCCCTGAGGGGACAGGGGAGACAGTATAAAACTTATGGCCCGGAGGGGACAGAGGAGACAGCATAAAACATATGGGGACAGAGGAGGCAGTATAAAACATATGACCCTGAGGGGACAGAGGAGACAGTATAAAACATATGGCCCTGAGGAGACAGAGGAGACAGTATAAAACATATGGCCCTGAGGGGACAGGGGAGACAGTATAAAACACATGGCCCGGAGGGGACAGAGGAGACAGCATAAATCATATGGGGACAGAGGAGCCAGTATAAAACATATGGCCCTGAGGGGACAGAGGAGACAGTATGAAACCTATGGCCCTGAGGAGACAGTATAAAACATATGGCCCTGAGGGGACAGAGGAGACAGTATAAAACATATGGCCCTGAGGGGACAGGGGAGACAGTATAAAACATATGGCCCTGAGGGGACAGAGGAGCCAGTATAAAACATATGGCCCTGAGGGGACAGAGGAGACAGTATGAAACCTATGGCCCTGAGGAGACAGTATAAAACATATGGCCCTGAGGGGACAGAGGAGACAGTATAAAACATATGGCCCTGAGGGGACAGGGGAGACAGTATAAAACATATGGCCCTGAGGGGACAGAGGAGCCAGTATAAAACATATGGCCCTGAGGGGACAGAGGAGACAGTATAAAACATATGGCCCTGAGGGGACAGGGGAGACAGTATAAAACATATGGCCCGGAGGGGACAGTATAAAACATATGGCCCTGAGGGGACAGGGGAGAAAGTATAAAACATATGGCCCGGAGGGGACAGAGGAGACAGCATGAAACATATGGGGACAGAGGAGACAGTATAAAACATATGGCCCTGAGGGGACAGAGGAGACAGTATGAAACCTATGGCCCTGAGGAGACAGAGGAGACAGTATAAAACATATGGCCCTGAGGGGACAGTATAAAACATATGACCCTGAGGGGACAGAGGAGACAGTATAAAACATATGGCCCTGAGGAGACAGAGGAGACAGTATAAAACATATGGCCTTGAGGGGACAGAGGAGACAGTATAAAACATATGGCCCTGAGGAGACAGAGGAGACAGTATAAAACATATGGCCCTGAGGGGACAGAGGAGACAGTATAAAACATATGGCCCGGAGGGGACAGAGGAGACAGTATAAAACATATGGCCCTGAGGGGACAGAGGAGACAGTATGAAACCTATGGCCCTGAGGAGACAGAGGAGACAGTATAAAACATATGGCCCTGAGGGGACAGAGGAGACAGTATAAAACATATGGCCCGGAGGGGACAGGGGAGACAGTATAAAACATATGGCCCTGAGGGGACAGAGGAGACAGTATAAAACATATGGCCCGGAGGGGACAGAGGAGACAGTATAAAACATATGGGGACAGAGGAGACAGTATAAAACATATGGCCCTGAGGGTACAGAGGAGGCAGTATAAAACATATGACCCTGAGGGGACAGAGGAGACAGTATAAAACATATGGCCCTGAGGAGACAGTATAAAACATATGGCCCTGAGGGGACAGGGGAGACAGTATAAAACATATGGCCCGGAGGGGACAGAGGAGACAGTATAAAACATATGGGGACAGAGGAGACAGTATAAAACATATGGCCCTGAGGGTACAGAGGAGGCAGTATAAAACATATGGCCCTGAGGGGACAGAGGAGACAGTATAAAACATATGGCCCTGAGGGGACAGAGGAGACAGTATAAAACATATGGCCCGGAGGGGACAGAGGAGACAGTATAAAACATATGGGGACAGAGGAGACAGTATAAAACATATGGCCCTGAGGAGACAGTATAAAACATATGGCCCTGAGGGGACAGGGGAGACAGTATAAAACATATGGCCCGGAGGGGACAGTATAAAACATATGGCCCTGAGGGGACAGAGGAGACAGTATAAAACATATGGCCCTGAGGGGACAGGGGAGACAGTATAAAACATATGGCCCTGAGGGGACAGAGGAGACAGTATAAAACATATGGCCCTGAGGGGACAGGGGAGACAGTATAAAACATATGGCCCGGAGGGGACAGTATAAAACATATGGCCCTGAGGGGACAGAGGAGACAGTATAAAACATATGGCCCTGAGGGGACAGGGGAGACAGTATAAAACATATGGCCCTGAGGGGACAGAGGAGACAGTATAAAACATATGGCCCTGAGGGGACAGGGGAGACAGTATAAAACATATGGCCCTGAGGGGACAGAGGAGACAGTATAAAACATATGGCCCTGAGGGGACAGGGGAGACAGTATAAAACTTATGGCCCGGAGGGGACAGAGGAGACAGTATAAAACATATGGGGACAGAGGAGACAGTATAAAACATATGGCCCTGAGGGTACAGAGGAGGCAGTATAAAACATATGGCCCTGAGGGGACAGAGGAGACAGTATAAAACATATGGCCCTGAGGGGACAGAGGAGACAGTATAAAACATATGGCCCGGAGGGGACAGAGGAGACAGTATAAAACATATGGGGACAGAGGAGACAGTATAAAACATATGGCCCTGAGGAGACAGTATAAAACATATGGCCCTGAGGGGACAGGGGAGACAGTATAAAACATATGGCCCGGAGGGGACAGTATAAAACATATGGCCCTGAGGGGACAGAGGAGACAGTATAAAACATATGGCCCTGAGGGGACAGGGGAGCCAGTATAAAACATATGGCCCTGAGGGGACAGAGGAGACAGTATAAAACATATGGCCCTGAGGGGACAGGGGAGACAGTATAAAACATATGGCCCGGAGGGGACAGTATAAAACATATGGCCCTGAGGGGACAGAGGAGACAGTATAAAACATATGGCCCTGAGGGGACAGGGGAGACAGTATAAAACATATGGCCCTGAGGGGACAGAGGAGACAGTATAAAACATATGGCCCTGAGGGGACAGGGGAGACAGTATAAAACATATGGCCCTGAGGGGACAGAGGAGACAGTATAAAACATATGGCCCTGAGGGGACAGGGGAGACAGTATAAAACTTATGGCCCGGAGGGGACAGAGGAGACAGCATAAAACATATGGGGACAGAGGAGACAGTATAAAACATATGGCCCTGAGGGGACAGAGGAGACAGTATGAAACCTATGGCCCTGAGGAGACAGAGGAGACAGTATAAAACATATGGCCCTGAGGGGACAGTATAAAACATATGGCCCTGAGGGGACAGAGGAGACAGTATAAAACATATTGCCCTGAGGGGACAGAGGAGACAGTATAAAACATATGGCCCTGAGGGGACAGCGCTGAGGGACAGAGGGGGTGAGAGAGAGTATAAGGTTGGGCTCTGAACAAAAGTAGTGCACTATATAGGGAATAGGGTGCCATTTGGGATATAACCCTAAAACAATTTTGTGAATTTGTGTATTCAAGTTACATACAACTGTGTTTTCAAATGAATGAAATCTAAATCCATACACGATGAGGTGGAGACAGTCCTGCGTCTCTTCGTGTTGTCAGGGACCTCCAGCAGGGTGGTGGTGGTGGGCATGGAGGCTGAGGTGGCCCGGGTACGACCAGCCCTGTCTGGGGAGCCTGGCAGCTCAGAGACCTGGAGGTCTTTGTCAGCGTTGTGGTAATACTTGAGGTGGTAGTCCAGCAGCTTGGCTTTGCGGAAGGCCTTGGAGCACCCAGGGATCTTACACTTGTAGAGGTCCAGGTCGTTGGGAGACGTTGGGTCATCACACCACTTGGTGTTCATGACTGAGAGAGAGAGAGGACACACAGAGGAGAGAGAGAGGTGACACACAGAGGAGAGAGAGAGAGGTGACACAGGAGAGAGAGAGAGAGAGAGAGAGAGAGAGAGGTGACAGAGAGTAGACAGAGAGGAGAGAGAGTGAGAGGTGACACACAGAGGAGAGAGAGTGAGAGGTGACACACAGGAGAGAAAGAGAGAGAGGACAGAGGAGAGAGAGTGAGAGGTGACACACAGGAGAGAAAGAGAGAGAGGTGACACACAGGAGAGAAAGAGAGAGAGGTGACACACAGGAGAGAGAGTGAGAGGTGACACACAGGAGAGAGAGTGAGAGGTGACACACAGGAGAGAGAGTGAGAGGTGACACACAGGAGAGAAAGAGAGAGAGGTGACACACAGGAGAGAAAGAGAGAGAGGTGACACACAGAGAGAGAGTGAGAGGTGACACACAGGAGAGAGAGAGAGAGGTGACACAGAGAGAGAGAGAGAGGTGACACAGGAGAGAGAGAGAGAGGTGACACAGGAGAGAGAGAGTGAGGTGACACACAGGAGAGAGAGAGAGAGAGGTGACACACAGGAGAGAAAGAGAGAGAGGTGACACACAGGAGAAAGAGAGAGAGGTGACACACAGGAGAGAAAGAGAGAGAGGTGACACACAGGAGAGAGAGTGAGAGGTGACACACAGGAGAGAGTGAGGTGACACACAGGAGAGAGAGAGAGAGGTGACACACAGGAGAGAGAGAGAGAGGTGACACACAGGAGAGAGAGAGAGAGGTGACACACAGGAGAGAGTGAGAGAGGTGACACACAGGAGAGAGAGTGAGGTGACACACAGGAGAGAGTGAGGTGACACACAGGAGAGAGAGAGAGAGGTGACACACAGGAGAGAGAGAGAGAGGTGACACACAGGAGAGAGAGAGTGAGGTGACACACAGGAGAGAGAGTGAGGTGACACACAGGAGAGAGAGAGAGGTGACACACAGGAGAGAGAGAGAGGTGACACACAGGAGAGAGAGTGAGGTGACACACAGGAGAGAGAGAGAGGTGACACACAGGAGAGAGAGAGAGAGGTGACACACAGGAGAGAGAGAGGTGACACACAGGAGAGAGAGTGAGGTGACACACAGGAGAGAGAGTGAGGTGACACACAGGAGAGAGAGTGAGGTGACACACAGGAGAGAGAGTGAGAGAGAGGGGGAGGGAATGTTTTTCTGGATTATCAAGTCTCTCAGTCCAGAACATGACACCCTTTTTGTTCAAGCTGGGCTGAAGAGCGTTTGAGTATGCTTTCATTCTATCGGACAGAGAGGACTTGGTAAAGATCGGCTTCTTACCAGAACATGAATAATAATTGCAGTAAGCCTTGAAGGAAATGAAAAGTAATGGTTGAAAGTAATACAATCAAAGTAAAATAATCTGGAATAAATTTGAGGAGAAAACCTACTTGGCTCCCTGGTGTGTTTGTTTAGTTTAGAGGTCCTGGTAATACTTCTCCTCCCAGCAGCTACAAATAAAACAGAAACACAGATGGATTAGGACATTATCTAACGTATATTATCCTGTACAATGTCTGACCCTAACGGCACCCTACTCCCCTATAAAGTACACTACTTTAGCGCACTTTGTAGGGAATAGGGGGCCATTTGAGATGCTGCAGTTGAGAATAAATAACTCCCCCAGTCAAGAATTACCTGCAGCTAAGGGTGGGAATTTGTCTGCCACTGCCGTATGATTGGCTGATGGCCCGTCAGTCAGCTGGTCTCTGTGTGTGATTGGTGGATGAGATGGTGTGAGGATGGAGGCAGCAGATGAAGGTGTAGGTGGTGTGCCGACACAGTAGTTGTGGAGGGTCGATGACTCTGCCTTCTCCACAGAGTTTGTAATTTGATCTAAAGGAGGACAATCACACACAGAATAGATTCAGGGTTGAATAAATAGACATGTTTTCCTGGTTGTTCATGTTTTTGTGTTCTTGGTCAGGGTTGTATTCATTAGTGCACACTGTAGAAAAAACATTTTGTCACGCAAAATTAAAAACAAGCGTTTGTTATTTGACAAGTTCAGGTAGTTCCCTCCCTGTTTTGGCCCATTCGGTTCCTAGTTAATATGACCCCGTTCACGAAGGTCGTCAGGAAGAACTCCTGTCCCTCGAGGCTGCACTCACCCTCTGGAGAGGAGGGGTCTTTGTGACATGTGTTGTGCTCCCTCCCATGGGGTGAGAGGTCAGGGCACTGGGTGGTGGCGGGTTGAGAGGTCACGCTGGGGTCAGAGTTTATATCAGGGCTGACGGTTGCCAGGCGCTGGGAGCGTCTCCTCCTCTGGCTCTGTTCTGGTCCTGGGGAGCCTGGAGGAACCGTCTCACCATGCCCTGTTGGAGAGGAAGCACAGCCCCGTCACTAAACAAACAGCCAAATGACCCACTAAGTATCATCATGGAAACAGTGATCGCAGCCCGAGCTCCCCAAGTCTTACTACTGTTGGGTTCTGAGAATATGAAATATACTAATTCATGTCACTGAGGGAGAGAGCTTAATGTATCACGTTTACATTATGTCAGGATATGTTATTGTTAGCCATCAGGCATCCTATGGGTGGGATCCTCTGGGATGAGAAGAGACACAGTCTGGTACCAATCACCATGTCAGCCTTGAGTTGGGGAGGAGGGAGCACTTCGGGGTGGCGGTCAGGTCAGATGAAGTGAGGAAGAACAGATTTTTATTTTTTATTTTACTAGGCAAGTCAGTTAAGAACAAATTCTTATTTTCAATGACGGCCTAGGAACAGTGGGTTAACTGCCTGTTCAGGGGCAGAACAGATTTGTACCTTGTCAGCTCGGGGATTCGAACTTGCAACCTTTCGGTCACTAGTCCAACGCTCTAACCACTAGGCTACCTACCGCCCCTACACTCTAACCACTAGGCTACCCTGCCACCCCAGATATCACTGGGTTCTGTCTAGTAACAGAGATGCATTGGCTGTTTAGATGTGTAGGAGGAGACTCAGCATAGGAGGAAGGGTTAAGTATCACTGCTTGTACAGATGTGTAGGAGGAGACTCAGCATAGGAGGAAGGGTTAAGTATCACTGCTTGTACAGATGTATAGGAGGAGACTCAGCATAGGAGGAAGGGTTAAGTATCACTGCTTGTGTGAACAATGTCTTTGACTAATGCAGCTGTATTGGTCCTCTGGGAAAAATAAACTTGGTTTAAGCTTTCAGAGTCTGTGGAGTTTTTCCTGAGAGAATTAGAACCTAACACGTCTGAGGCAATTCGTTCGTTTTTTCCCCCCAAAAAATCTTCCAAAACTGTATGCATAAAGTTTATATTTGTAACACCACTTGTGTCTAAGACTATACACTACTTTGAGATAGTTAGTGGAAGTACTTTTCCCACTGTGATCCTGTCCCTCAGCAGACCGACCTGAGGTAGCCGTGTCTGGGCAGCTGTGTCTGGGGGAGGGACTCAGCATGGACTCTGGGGCTGACATGGTGTCCTCCCCAGCAGACAGAGTAGTGATGGAGCACGGCGGCCTGGACGCTCTCTGCTTCTGGCTGCTGTTAACCATGACAAACGGGCTCTTCATTATTTAACAAATGACTATACATTAGCAACAAAAATATGAATTACAAGTACAACTTACAATTACATTATTAATGACAAATTATTACCTGATTACAATACACTATAAATATACCAATAAACCACAGATTTCCTAGGGCATTGAAAGCCAATAGCTATCTTGTCAAACGCTACCTGTTGGACTCCCCAGAGTGGTGCTTCAGACGCCTGTTCCGACACTTGGCTGGAGAGCCCGTCACAGAGGACCCCGTCTGTCTCTGGGTCTGCCCCTGTAAGGAATCATGGTCTGCTGTTCTTGGTACCTTCTGGAAGAATACAGAGAGGACTAAACAGTGGGATTGCTGTCATGAATTGACTCTTAGGCTAAGTCCCAAATGGCATCATATTCTGTATTTAGTGCACTACTTTTGTTATGGGCTCTGGTCCAAAGCAGTGCACTATATAGGGAATAGGATGCCATTTGGGACACACTCTTAGAAAAACGAATACTATGGCGCAGAGTCTGTCTTTTAAGTTATTTTATGTATGCATGTATGTATACATATTATATATATATATATATATATATATATATATACCTATATATATATATATACATATAGTATATGTATACATATATATATACATATGTTACATATATATATATATATGTATATATACCTATTATTATATATTATCATATACTATATATATGTATACATATATATATGTATATATATGTATATATACACATATATATATATACATATACCTATGTTGGGATATGTATACATATATATAGTAGTGATATACCTGTATATATATGTATACATATATACACATATATAGCGGTACCTATATGTATACATATATACATATATACACATATATATATATATATGTATACATATATACACACACATATATACATATATATAGCACACACATATATATATATATATATACACACACAGTATATATATATACACACACATATATATATATATATACACACACATATATATATATACACACACATATATATATATACACACACATATATATATACACACACTGTTATATATATACACACACATATATATGTTATATACACACACACATATATATACACACACACACATATATATATACATTACACACACACATATATAGCTGGTACCTATATATATACACACACACACATATATATATATATATATATACACACACACATATATATGTTATATATACACACACACACACACACACACATATACATATATATATATATACATATATATATGGTATATATATATATATATCTGTACTACAGTGAGTGACTAGCTGGTACCTGTTGTTGGGACATTATCTACACTACAGTGAGTGACTAGCTGGTACCTGTTGTTGGGACATTATCTACACTACAGTGAGTGACTAGCTGGTACCTGTTGTTGGGACATTATCTACACTACAGTGAGTGACTAGCCGGTACCTGTTGTTGGGACATTATCTACACTACAGTGAGTTACTAGCTGGTACCTGTTGTTGGGACATTATCTACACTACAGTGAGTGACTAGCCGGTACCTGTTGTTGGGACGTCACTGGGACTTCTGTCCGCTCCTTCTTACAGTCAGCATCATCTTCATGGGATTCTGAAGGCAGAGGGAGAAGAATATAACAGGTCCATTAACAGGTTGGAACGCCACACACACTGGCTGTCCCAAATGGCACCCTATATCCTCTATACCCAGTCCCTGGTCAAAAGTAGTGCCCTATAAAGGGACTATGGTGCCATTTGGGAGACACATTGTACATGTGATGGCTAACTAAGAAGGAGGGCCCTGGGGTGAAATATGACCTGTGGTTTTACAGGCCTGGACCCTCCGGGGTGAAATATGACCTGTGGTTTTACAGGCCTGGACCCAGAGGGTGAAATATGACCTGTGGTTTTACAGGCCTGGACCCTCCTGGGTGAAATATGACCTGTGGTTTTACAGGCCTGGACCCTCCGGGGTGAAATATGACCTGTGGTTTTACAGGCCTGGACCCTCCGGGGTGAAATATGACCTGTGGTTTTACAGGCCTGGACCCTCCGGGGTGAAATATGACCTGTGGTTTTACAGGCCTGGACCCTCCGGGGTGAAATATGACCTGTGGTTTTACAGGCCTGGACCCTCCGGGGTGAAATATGACCTGTGGTTTTACAGGCCTGGACCCTCCGGGGTGAAATATGACCTGTGGTTTTACAGGCCTGGACCCTCCGGGGTGAAATATGACCTGTGGTTTTACAGGCCTGGACCCTCCGGGGTGAAATATGACCTGTGGTTTTACAGGCCTGGACCCTCCGGGGTGAAATATGACCTGTGGTTTTACAGGCCTGGACCCTCCGGGGTGAAATATGACCTGTGGTTTTACAGGCCTGGACCCTCCGGGGTGAAATATGACCTGTGGTTTTACAGGCCTGGACCCTCCGGGGTGAATAACATGCTATCTTGTCCATTTCTCCTTCTCTTAGATCTCATGTCTTGCTGCTCTGAGGAGGGCTTAGTTTCTTCCTCATCATCACCACGGCGTCTTAGTTATCATTGGAGAGGTTGAGAGTAAAGAATCATAACATCTAAATGATACCACTACTCCATATCACTGCTGTATGATACTAACATACAGTACTAGCTGCATGAGAACAGACAGACATGAGAAATTATCATTCATTTTTAAAGGGCCTGCTAATTTGAAACCCATCTGTGTCCCAAATCGCACCCTATTCCCTATACAGTGCACTACTTTTGACCATGGACCATAAGGCTCTGGTCAAAAGTAGTGCACTACATAGGAATAGGGTACCATTTGGGAAATACCCACAGTGTGCATGTATCTGTTGGGGTGAGGGAAGGAGAGGACTCAAGTTACCCAGTTTGTCAGAGTCGGACTGATCCTGCAACTCTTCATCCAGCTCTTCTTGACCGTCCTCATCGTCAGACTTCCCTCCGTGAGGGTCGTCCCTGTCCTTGTTGCTGTTGGCACTGGTACGAGGCGTACTGCTTCCTTTGCTCTTGGCTGCAGCCGAGGCAGCTTTCACCAGGGCTATCCAGTCCTGTTGGGAGGAGAGACACTTGTTTTCCTCCTTCACTTTTTTTCCTATTTTGTTTTGTTTTGCTTTGTCCTTGTTGTTGTTTGAAAAGCTCTTTAAATCCAATGTATCCATATGTTGTTATTAAACGTAGTATTAGAGACTGGTGGTTCGATAAATGCATCTATTCTATAGGCTGCTGCTGTAAGTTAGTTAGGCTGCGTTCCAAATGGAACCCTATTACCTATTTAGGAAATAAATCAAATGGTATTTGTCACATACGCGTGTTTAGTAGATGTTATCGCGGTTCGTAGCCAAACGCTTGTGTTTCTAGCTCCAACAGTGCAGTAATAAGTATATCTATCTAACAAAATACACAATCTAGAGTAAAAGAAATGGAATTAAAAACATATATAAACATTTGGACGAGCAACGTAAAATAGACTAAGATACAGTAGAATAGGATAGAATACAGTATATAGACTAAGATACAGTAGAATAGGATAGAATACAGTATATAGATGCATAGACTAAGATACAGTAGAATAGGATAGAATACAGTATATAGATATGAGAGGAGTCATGCATAGACTAAGATACAGTAGAATAGGATAGAATACAGTATATAGATATGAGAGGAGTCATACATAGACTAAGATACAGTAGAATAGGATAGAATACAGTATATAGATATGAGAGGAGTCATACATAGACTAAGATACAGTAGAATAGGATAGAATACAGTATATAGATATGAGAGGAGCCATACATAGACTAAGATACAGTAGAATAGGATAGAATACAGTATATAGATATGAGAGGAGTCATGCATAGACTAAGATATAGATATAGTATATAGAGAGGAGTCATGCATAGACTAAGATACAGTAGAATAGGATAGAATATAGTATATAGTATATAGATATGAGAGGAGTCATGCATAGACTAAGATACAGTAGAATAGGATAGAATATAGTATATAGATATGAGAGGAGTCATGCATAGACTAAGATACAGTAGAATAGGATAGAATACAGTATATAGATATGAGAGGAGTCATACATAGACTAAGATACAGTAGAATAGGATAGAATACAGTATATAGATATGAGAGGAGTCATGCATAGACTAAGATACAGTAGAATAGGATAGAATACAGTATATAGATATGAGAGGAGTCATGCATAGACTAAGATACAGTAGAATAGGATAGAATACAGTATATAGATATGAGAGGAGTCATGCATAGACTAAGATACAGTAGAATAGGATAGAATACAGTATATAGATGAGAGGAGTCATGCAGACTAAGACAGTAGAATAGGATAGAATACAGTATATAGATATGAGAGGAGTCATGCATAGACTAAGATACAGTAGAATAGGATAGACTAAGATACAGAATAGATAGAATACAGTATATAGATATACAGTATATAGATAGAGGAGTCATGCATAGATAAGACAATACATATAGGTCAACAGTATATAGATATGAGAGGAATGCATAGACTAAGATACAGTAGAATAGGATAGAATACAGTATATATATGAGAGGAGTAATGCAAAATATGTCAACGTTATTAAAATGGACTAGTTCCAATTATTAAAGTGACCAGTGATTCCAAGTCTATGTATATAGGGCAGCAGCCTCTAATTAGGGTGCCATTTGGGACTCTGGCATAGTGTGTGGAGAAGTAACAGGGTTAACCGTGACTAAACAGATCATCTAGGTGTCAGACTAGGTAACGACCTTGGTCGGTGAGAAAATAGTAAGCCTCAATAGTAAAGAAATCAATATATTTAGCCTATAGGGACTTGTGTTTGAACTATTAGCTACTACTTTCCAAGTGTACTGCTCCACATTAAAAGTAAAATAAATGAAATCTTAATTAAGTAGTAAATAAGATTAGACTCTGGTCTCCTTGAGAGTGTCTGCTGGTTGGAACAAGGGAGATGCCAGCAAGTCTATCCTGCCAAGACTGTGGGAATCAGCCTTCGCATTAAATCCAGCAATTCCCTGTTGCCCTTTACCTTCTGAAAAAGAGGGAGAAGTGAAATAGAAAATTATGGTATCCTACACTGTCTACAACAGACTTTCAGGAATTTTAACTTGCCTTCTATTAATCAGTATATCTATAACCGCCAGACCCCTAGCGATAACCGCCAGACCTGACCGCCAGACTAGCGATAACCGCCAGACCTGACCGCCAGACCCTTAGCTACAACGCCAGGTTCTTACTAAGCTACATGTTCCTTACTTCTATTGGAGGAATGCTATCCAGGCCGTTATTGTAAATAAGAATTTGTTCTTAACGGACTTGCCTTGTTAAATAAAGGTTAAATTTACATATATATTTTTAAATATGCTCATGCTGATTCCAGAAGTGATTGTATGATCATGTGACCAGCTCACCTGTCCTTTTGCATCATGGGGCATAGATTTGATATGAATTTTTTTCACACAGCGAATAACTCCATCATAAAACTGCACCGTGTAGATACCTAGAATTTAACAAAGACACTTCAGTTGGGACGGGACACAATTGCAAGTCATTGTGTTGTGTGTATTGGCCATATGGCTACTGCTTTAGAAATAGTTAGTGATAAATACCCTCTTTGTTTACAGATTCAATCTTTGCAGGATAGTAGCGACAATCTGTCCATCGAGCAAGCACCTCTTCACCATCTCTCAATTCCTGTAAAACAAGTCAAGCCAAACAAACCTCCATTATTCTAAATATGTATTTAACAAACACATGCCATGAGAGACAAAAGTTTGAAATGATACTGAACAAAAATATAAGAGCAACATGTAAAGTGTTGGTTCCATGGTTCATGAACTGAAATAAAAGATCCTTGGAATTTGAGAGTGGGGGGGGGCGGGGCTTAGGAGTATTTCTGTCTGTAATAAAGTCCTTTTGTGGGATAAACTAATTCTGATTGGCTGGGCCTGGCTTCCAAGTGGGCTGGCCTTTCATTCTGTGAACTGTAACTCTGTAAAATCTTTGAAATTGTTGCATGTTACATTTATATTTCTGTCCAGTATAGATACTGTAGAAGCACTAAATGTTGTTGTCTGATTCAGGA
This sequence comes from Oncorhynchus tshawytscha, assembly GCF_018296145.1. Taxonomy (NCBI): domain Eukaryota; kingdom Metazoa; phylum Chordata; class Actinopteri; order Salmoniformes; family Salmonidae; genus Oncorhynchus; species Oncorhynchus tshawytscha. The sequence goes on from NW_024608046.1 coordinate 37,976, forward strand.
TGAAAGGAATTGCTTGTAAGGTTGAAAGTGTAGCTTGAATATTAAAGGCCCAGTGCTGTAAAAAAAACGTGATTTCTTGTGTGTTAAATGCATTTCCACACCGACGTTAAAATAATACTTTGAAATTCTGAAGAAGCCATTTTAGTGTAAGAGCTCTCCTGGTAGAAATATTTATAAGATATAAGGCATAAACAATTTGTTATTTATTCTAAAATGATAGTTCACTCAGAATCGATATGTTACTACTATCCAAAGGCCACCTGAAATTTCAGCCTTTTTGTTGGGATGGAGTTTTGGCCTGCCTGGTGACATCAACAGGCTGTAAATGAGTTAATAGACCAATAAGAAAGAGAGTTCCAAACCTCTCTGCCAATAAGAGCTAGTTTTAAGTTTTCCCCTCTCCATTCAGACCACTCTCAGACAGTCCTAGCAAAACTTTTACTTGAGAAATTGATCTTTGCTAAGAAGCTATTTTGGATCATTTTAATTGAAAACACAGTATGGTACTAAATGATGTAATATTGAGATACAAATGGTTGCATTGGAACTTTAAGGCAAAGGGAAAAGTTTGTAACACAAAAAGCTCAAAGATAAATGTTACAAACATATGACAGGAACACAAAGAGCAAAAGCTTGAATGATGCAGAATGAGCCCCTTTAGACCACAGAATAGCACTGCAGTATGGAGGTGCCTAAACTCTGATATAGCTATGTCAGATTCAGTTATGCCTCAACAAAAATGATCTGATGGTTTTGACCAAAGCTGTGTTATGTGAAGAATCGAAACAGTGAGTGAGACAAGGAGTTAATAATTCAGCCAAATCACTGCAAAATGAGACACAGGGAATGTATGTATACTTGTCTCGGCTGCGGTAACTCTGTTTGGTCCTCTGTGCTCTCTGTACATCCAGGAAGCTCATCAAGGCGAGATGCTGACATCTCGCTGAGTCTCTCCTGGTAGAAATATTTATAAGATATAAGGCATAAACAATTTGTTATTTATTTTAAAACGATAGTTCACTCAGAATCGATATGTTACTACTGTCCATCTATCACTCATCCGATTGATTGCACACTCTCAACCATCTACAACAAAACTCCTCATGAGGCAAACTGTCTCTAGCCCAGAGAAAGCTGTTTTGAGTACTTGGCATGCCATATGAGTTTCATCAAATCCATCCATACATTGCAAGCCACAATACATGGGGGAGTCTGACACTCCCATTTCATATTTTCTCAATTCCTCACATCATCATATCTTCTCAAATAGAGAAGAAGGTCTGAGGGGAGGGACCTTGGACCTTCTCCTCCAATACGGTTGAGAATGCAGGAAATAGGAAATAGGATGCGAGGAATCGTGGAGAGACGAATTTAGAAGTAGTCTGTGGCTGGACAAAAACACCTACAGTCACCTCCCCCTCCTCTTCCTTCAGTCCCTCTTTACGGAGTGTTGGCCTTTCAAGAGGCCGCAGCCGAGTGCTGTCCCAGGCGATCCACTCATCATATCGATGGCTCCAACGATCAAAGTGGACAAGCATCTTCCCCTCATCGAAATCGATGTCCTCAATGCGTGACGAGTACCTAGAAGGTTGTATAAGAAAGAAGACAAAAGACAAGAACAAAATGTCTACTATGTTACATGTATATCTGTCATTATGCACACGATTACATAAAGGAACTTGACCGTTACATACCATTTTTGTAAATAGTCTTGAGCTTCAATTCTAGCACCGACTTCAAAAGTGATCCCTGGACGATTAGGTGTCTTCCTGCTCATCTTCACAACGTCTATGTTTCAAGACTGATGATCTGTCTGTCTGTGGCAGCTGAAAACAAAACAAAGGTAATGGATAGACCATGTTAAGCATCCGTCTTTCTCTTAAATGTAAACCACACATACGAGACCCTCTGCAAAGATTAACTATCTGTTCAATTGGCACCATATGGGAAGGTGATTAGCTAGCTAGCTATATGGCTTAAGTAACGGAATGAACAATATTGTCTTGTTGAACTAGCTAGCATGATAGTTTGCTCACATAGGTCAGCAGTATTCCAGTTGATTCATAAAGCAAAAACGTTATTCGAATAGATAGCAGACTAGCTAGCTAACATCCTCTCTAGTAAACCAACTGTCTTTCAAACAAGCTGTTCAGACATGCCACTAGAACCTACGCTTGTTTACAGCTGCTTTGGGGTCAGACAGGATTCCTGGCTCAAAAAATTTATCTCAATCGTGGGATGAGAAATGTCTTGTACTCAAAATTCTACCATTATAACAACTGTTATACAGAGAACAGTACTCGTTTTTCCATAAAAGTTCCCCTTTCGTAGGTAGATAGGTAGCAGAAGCCACAGCAGCAATTCCACAATGGCAGATGTGGTTACTATTAAAAGTCAGTGAGTCGTTCAACCTTCTCGGTTTATCATTTGGAATAATGGGACAATTCAGAATACAATGCATTTCTCATCCCTGGATTGAGGTACGTTTTCCCGAGCCATATCTTGTGCAGGCTCCGCAGTGTCTTAATCTAAACAAGAAGCCTGTCCGACCCCAGTGCAACTATAAGCAAGTGCAGGGTCGATAATCTATTCTGACTAAAATGACACCGCCACCATACTCACCCAACTGGCACATTCTAGTCATTAAAACATCATGGCACAATCATTCATAACAGTACTAGTTTGTTAATTAATCAACTCGTATGTTGAGATGACCAGCAAACGTCACCACATATTTTCATATTACTCGTTAACTAACTAGCTATCTTAATTTACGTACTAGGATAGTTAGCTAGCCTAATGTACTAAACTAGGTAGCTAGCAGGCTATCGTAGACTAGCTAGCTAAAGTCACACAAGCGGTTGGTGGGTTAGCTAGCATGTCGGTTATTAAAAGTGGCAAAAGTCAAGTGATAAAACAAGCGTTATATTAACATTTAATGTCTGAACAAATAGGATATTCATTTGCAACAAAACGTTTAGCTAACTGGCCGTCAGTTGTCCATTTACTATGGTACCTAAATGCTACAGTAACTAGTTAACTTTGCAATAAGTTAGCTGGCTAACGTTATATTTTTAACTGGGCTAACTAACGTATTACTAGCCAACTAAACGATGGTGATATGACAAGGGCAAAGAAAGTTAAGATGAATATATTAATGAAATCCATGTATTTCACAGATTAAATGGCAAGCGAACCACTATTTGGGTTAGCTATTAGCTTGTCCGACGATAACGCTAACTTGCTAGCAGCAAGCTAATTTGCCAAGCTCTGCAGAATAATAGCTAGCCAAAAAACTGTTAGCCAGCTTCTAGCTATCTGATGGCATACATTCTCATGTATTTTGTGAGTGCATTGTCCTCTTTGGAATGAATTGCAAATTGTTTTACCTTTGCGAACACATTTGGTAAATGATCGTTATTGTTATAAACTCATATCATGAGTACATATCAGTCTTCTTCCCATTCTTCTGCTCAGATATTTACCCTAAATAAAATAGAGGACGTAACGACGTAACGACGTAAGCTCACGTCATGATCACATGACCTACATTGAAGTACAACATGTCTGCATTGTAAACAGTACTGCAAATATGTCTCTAGAATACAAGACTATCACATAATATTCTGCAATCAACGTTAGCCTGCGTAAGGTCAACACAGGTAAGAGAGACGTTGACAATTATCTGACGGTGACAACGTTGAAGTAAGAGGTCAGATTGAAAGAAGGGGGAAACTTTTCTACTGTCTCGTGTTTTCAATGTTAAGATTTTGATAAATTCAAGGAGGTATTTTTTTGTCAGAAACAGGGCAGCAATCTTTACTTGTTTTTTCTCCCATTTGACTAACAATCTTTGTACTTTTTTCTTGTGCAAAACCAAGATGATGAAGATGCAGACTGCTGCACGATTCAGGTCTCAGTTGTGGAGTCTGAAGATGCCTAGCCTCTGTCACAGAAGCTTTGCTGCCATCTCCACTTACAAAGCTGTCATTTTTGACATGTATGGAGTTCTCATTCCGTCACCTGTCAAATTGGCAACAGGTATGTTATATAGGCCACACAATGTGCCACACAATGTACCACACAAGCCTTGTATAACCCAACATCAAAAATAGGCCATTACGGTAGACCTACTTATTTCCATTCAACTCCTAATGGAAGAAAGGGCCTCAATACATAGGGGCGGCAGGGAGCCTAGTGGTTAGAGCAAATCAAATCAAATCAAAAAATATATATATATTTGTCACATACACATGGTTAGCAGATGTTAATGCGAGTGTAGCGAAATGCTTGTGCTTCTAGTTCCGACAATGCAGTAATAACCAACAAGTAATCTAACTAACAATTCCAAAACTACTGTCTTATACACAGTGTAAGGGGATAAAGAATATGTACATAAGGATATATGAATGAGTGATGGTACAGAGCAGCATAGGCAAGATACAGTAGATGGTATCGAGTACAGTATATACATATGAGATGAGTATGTAAACAAAATGGCATAGTTAAAGTGGCTAGTGATACATGTATTACATAAGGATGCAGTCGATGATATAGAGTACAGTATATAGGTATGCATATGAGATGAATAATGTAGGGTGAGTAACATTATATAAGGTAGCATTGTTTAAAGTGGCTAGTGATATATTTACATCATTTCCCATCAATTCCCATTATTAAAGTGGCTGGAGTTGAGTCAGTGTCAGTGTGTTGGCAGCAGCCACTCAATGTTAGTGGTGGCTGTTTAACAGTCTGATGGCCTTGAGATAGAAGCTGTTTTTCAGTCTCTCGGTCCCAGCTTTGATGCACCTGTACTGACCTCGCCTTCTGGATGATAGCGGGGTGATTGGTGTCCTTGATGATCTTTATGGCCTTCCTGTAACATCGGGTGGTGTAGGTGTCCTGGAGGGCAGGTAGTTTGCCCCCGGTGATGCGTTGTGCAGACCTCACTACCCTCTGGAGAGCCTTACGGTTGAGGACGGAGCAGTTGCCGTACCAGGCGGTGATACAGCCCGCCAGGATGCTCTCGATTGTGCATCTGTAGAAGTTTGTGAGTGCTTTTGGTGACAAGCCGAATTTCTTCAGCCTCCTGAGGTTGAAGAGGCGCTGCTGCGCCTTCTTCACGATGCTGTCTGTGTGAGTGGACCAATTCAGTTTGTCTGTGATGTGTATGCCGAGGAACTTAAAACTTGCTACCCTCTCCACTACTGTTCCATCGATGTGGATAGGGGGTGTTCCCTCTGCTGTTTCCTGAAGTCCACAATCATCTCCTTAGTTTTGTTGACGTTGATTGTGAGGTTATTTTCCTGACACCACACTCCAAGGGCCTTCACCTCCTCCCTGTAGGCCGTCTCGTCGTTGTTGGTAATCAAGCCTACCACTGTTGTGTCGTCCGCAAACTTGATGATTGAGTTGGAGGCGTGCGTGGCCACGCAGTCGTGGGTGAACAGGGAGTACAGGAGAGGGCTCAGAACGCACCCTTGTGGGGCCCCAGTGTTGAGGATCAGCGGGGAGGAGATGTTGTTGCCTACCCTCACCACCTGGGGGCGGCCCGTCAGGAAGTCCAGTACCCAGTTGCACAGGGCGGGGCCGAGACCCAGGGTCTCGAGCTTGATGACGAGCTTGGAGGGTACTATGGTGTTGAATGCCGAGCTGTAGTCGATGAACAGCATTCTCACATAGGTATTCCTCTTGTCCAGATGGGTTAGGGCAGTGTGCAGTGTGGTTGAGATTGCATCGTCTGTGGACCTATTTGGGTGGTAAGCAAATTGGAGTGGGTCTAGGGTGTCAGGTAGGGTGGAGGTGATATGGTCCTTGACTAGTCTCTCAAAGCACTTCATGATGACGGAAGTGAGTGATACAGGGCGGTAGTCGTTTAGCTCAGTTACCTAAGCTTTCTTGGGAACAGGAACAATGGTGGCCATCTTGAAGCATGTGGGAACAGCAGACTGGTATAGGGATTGATTGAATATGTCCGTAAACACACCGGCCAGCTGGTCTGCGCATGCTCTGAGGGCGCGGCTGGGGATGCCGTCTGGGCCTGCAGCCTTGCGAGGGTTAACACGTTTAAATGTCTTACTCACCTCGGCTGCAGTGAAGGAGAGACCGCATGTTTTCGTTGCAGGCCATGTCAGTGGCACTGTATTGTCCTCAAAGCGGGCAAAAAGTTATTTAGTCTGCCTGGGAGCAAGACATCCTGGTCCGTGACTGGGCTGGATTTCTTCCTGTAGTCCGTGATTGACTGTAGTCCCTGCCACATGCCTCTTGTGTCTGAGCCGTTGAATTGAGATTCTACTTTGTCTCTGTACTGACGCTTAGCTTGTTTGATAGCCTTGCGGAGGGAATAGCTGCACTGTTTGTATTCGGTCATGTTACCAGACACCTTGCCCTGATTAAAAGCAGTGGTTCGCGCTTTCAGTTTCACGCGAATGCTGCCATCAATCCACGGTTTCTGGTTAGGCAATGTTTTAATCGTTGCTATGGGATGACATCTTCAACGCACGTTCTAATGAACTCGCACACCGAATCAGCGTATTCGTCAATGTTATTATCTGACGCAATACGAAACATATCCCAGTCCACGTGATGGAAGCAGTCTTGGAGTGTAGAGTCAGCTTGGTCGGACCAGCGTTGGACAGACCTCAGCATTGGACTAGTGACCGAAAGGTTGCAAGATCGAATCCCTAAGCTGACATGGTACAAATCTGTAGTTCTGTCCCTGAACAAGGCAGTTAACCCACTGTTCCCCGGTAGGCCGTCATTTAAAATAAGAATTTGTTCTTAACTGACTTGCCTAGTTAAATAAAGGTTCAATCAAAATAAACATAGAAGTCAATATAGTGCAACATAATATTCTCGGTCTCTTTTTCTCTCTAGTGTTTGAACAACAGAACAGTGTTCCTCTGGGCACGCTGGGCAAGGCCATCAGGACAGGTGGGGAGGTGAACACGTGGAAGAGGTTCATGCGTGGAGAGATTGGGGCTGAGGAGTTTGTGGAGGCCTTCGGCAGACAGTGCAGTGAGATAGTGAGCTTATGTCTACTACATCACGACTAGCCATGTCTATCTGTACGTACAGCCTGTACCCTATGGGCCCTGGTTTAAAGTAGTGCACTAAACTAGGGAATAGGGTGCCATTTGGGATTCAACCCACATCTTAATTCATTATCCCCCTCTGCTGCTCCACCCTCAGGCAGGAAGTCCTGTTCCCATTGGCTCATTCTTGTCTAATCTGACCAGTGGGCCAATGACCAGGCCTCTACCCGTCATGATGGAGGCCATTTTGTGTGCTCGCTCCAGGGGCCTGAAGACTGCTGTCCTCAGCAACAACTTCCTCCAGCTTAACGGTGACCCCTTCCTGCCTCTGGACCACTCTCTCTTCGATGTGGTGATAAAGCATTTTATGTTTACATTGTTTGCGTCCCAAATGGCACCCTATTCCCTATATAGTGGACTACTTTTGTTCAGAGCCCTATGGGATCCCTATAGGCCCTGGTTAAAAGTAGCACACTACATAGGAATAGGGTGCCATTTGGGACGCAGGCATTATTTAGTAATGATAGTAAAAGTAACACAAATAGTAGCTGTGTAATTCTATGTCAAATTTCAGTGTTTGAGTGCAGAAATGGCATTATGATTACAATGTAGACTCTCTCTCTCTCTCCCTCTGTCCCTATCCTGCCTCTCACCATCCCTCTTTCCCACCTTTCCCATCTCATTACTCCTCTCTCCCCACATCTCTGGTTGTAGATAGTTGAGTCGTGTAGGGAGGGCCTCAGTAAGCCAGACCCTAGGATCTACCACCTGTGCCTGAACAGACTGGGTGTCTCTGCCCATGAGGCTGTGTTTCTGGATGACCTGGAGTTAAACGTTGAGGCAGCTGCCCAGCTAGGGATGCATGCTATCAAGGTGAGTGAGCCGCGTCTCTGCATTCTTAACTCCCCCATACCCATACCACTCTATCTTGGAGATGTTGTGGTGTACTGTGCAAGTGACTGCAACCTAGTGAATGATCTCGCTGTTTCATTGAGCAGTGTTTCAAGTTCCTCCCCAAGCTTCGTAGTAGTCACCAAACACTAGGGAACATAACCCACAGACTCTGTGACCGAGCCACCGGTGAGTGATAGATATTGTTCTTCAGGTAGGGGACATTGCAGCGTCAGTGAAGGAGCTGGAAGGGGTGCTGGGGATCCCCCTGTCAGGGTTTGTTCCTGGGCCTGGTTCTGCCCCTGGGGCCACAAAGCTCCCTATGGACCAACTCACACAGTACCTGAGGAAGGCTCTCCATCTGTCTGACAAAGGTACATCTATCCATTTCTTTCAAGAAAAAGAAAAACTTGCACACTACTCTTGCCAGTATAACTGTAGTTTAAAATATTACGTATCGGCCTCTTGGCCTTTGTCAGAACATTTCAAAACT